>NW_019641677.1:0-30785 GCF_000599845.2 Trichogramma pretiosum
CCTTGACCTCCTCGTAGTACCAGACTGTTTTTGGGTATTTGCGACAATGTATGGCACATGTATTGGGTCGACTTTGTTTCCTTACCTAAAGCAGAATGTACGGTCGAAGTTAAAGTTATATCGTAGGGTATGAAATGATCGGCTAGGACACGACGTAACAGTACCATATTTACTAAACTTTGAATCAAAAATGATACGTTGCTGCGCGCTTAATCATTCGTCAATCTATAGTCTAAAATTCTTCGGTCAAGTATGGCCCATGTATTGGACCGACTCTACCGTGGGAGCTTAGGCTGTTTTTGCTTTTCATTTTATTAAAACTCACATACATATATGCACATATACTCTTTCATTGTTTGTTGTACGCATAATTAATGAGGTTTCCGTGTGTAACTAGCTATTTAATGTGCTTCAGAATTGAACACGGTCTAAGTTAACTGGCTGGTCTTCTGCTAACCCGAAATAATGTAAAAAAAGCGGTAAATGTCTCGTTTTTATGTTTTTTTATCTCGAAAATATTGAAAAAATATCTAGTTACCTGATATTTAAGGTATACTTTTAGAAAAAAGAACACGTTTCTTGGTAAATATTCATTCCAGGGAGCACTTTGATTTTTTTCGTAAATGTTAAAAATGGCTCAAAGTTGTATGCAGTCCAATATAAGCCCTCGTTTATATCCGAATCTTTGAAGTCATTTTTTCGAGATTTTGACTTGTTTGGGCATATAAGGTACACCCGACGTATTGGGGGGGGGGGTTAAAAATCTATCGATTTGATGTCTTATTTTCTCAAAAAGTTCGCACGGAAACCTCCTTAAGTAAAGTTGATTGTTCTTATATATTGTAAAAGTAGATCCTATACTTCGATTGAATCTTTGCTAATAGTTCTTCTATTGAAAGTACTTCGTATAGAATTAAATTACTATTAAAATAAAATATCAAACACTAAGCATCAAATGTTAATGATATTATATAACGATTTATTACAATATTTTTATCCATCTAGTTAAGCACATTTCTTTTAAATAAACTATTAGGAATTTCTTGTATGACTATTTTTTAAAAAAAAATTTTACTTACGTAGCTTAATTCTTTACATGGTTTATTGTTTCAAAAGTACGTTATTTTGAGTTGGCAAAATAATATTGAAAAAACGGAAAAAAGTACTTTCGTTCATTTGTGTTTAACTTTTCCGGATTCCCGCAGTTTTTTATAGTCGGTTCTTTGTTTTTCCATGGAATATTTATTTGTTATCGGCTAATGAGTTTATTTTCTTGGTACAAACATGAAAATTTTTCAGAGGGCAGACAAATTCTACTGTTATCAAGTTTAACGACAACCAATAAGTTGACCCATTTTCCGATCATTCACGAAAATTTTTGGTGAAACCGAACGTTTTTATGCCAAGAGAGTCAAAAATGAAAAGTGCTAACTCGCGAATTCGTCGATCACGGAGGGGTTACTTTATTCTACTCTTACGATTTTCATGTGCAACTGTTATAGCGAAGCTGCAATAATAGTATTTTATACAACGGGTGTGGATATGCTTTTTCTGCTAAACGAGGGGTTGCACTAGCCGGTGCACAAATTGCATACAATATTTTATAGCAGAAGAGCATAAATCCAGCGGCAGAGTTGTGATTTTTAGGTTAGAGTGCTATATAATTTTGTTTAAGATGCTTAGAATAGGGTACACTCGTGTCCGTTTGATTCGGTACCCCCTTGCCTCCTACGGTAGCCGGCAAGGGGGTACCGAATCAAACGGACACTAGTGTACATATGTCAGAATATTAGTGGATATTTGTAAAAATGCATATAGTGAGTGAAAAAAATCGATTTTAAGTTAAGGACAGGTCAGAAAGGGAAATTTTGCATGTTTATCTTGTACTGGCTTACCAATACGATCGAATTCATGACAATAGTTTAGACAAAGGTAGAATTTTGTGAATGAAAGGATCTACTGTCTTAGTCTTCACGTTTTTAACGTTTTCTATGAGCTGTGACAACAAGACACTTAATTACGTACTTTTGAATTAATGCACCATGTATAAAAGTGCGAAAAATATATAATATCATGTCTTAAACTCATTTCCAGAATGTCCAAATTGCGGAGGCCTTGGACAAGTGCAGAAACTGCGTCCTTGTGGGGACAAGCTGTGCCTCACATGCATACAGTCCTTGGCTGAAAGAAACTGTCCAAACTGCCAGCAATTTATTGCAAGTTATACGGGAAATGTTGAAATAACAGGCAATGAAGCTTGGAACAATAACGTTGCTATTTTTAAAGAATAAAAAAAATTTTTTGAAAAAAGAATTACTACAATTTGAATTATTCTATCAGTTAGTGTGCTTACAAGTTCGTTGTACTTAAAGTAGTTCTTTCAATATTTGTTGAGACATAAGACCTACGCTATTTTATAGATTAAATCACGCTGAATTCAATGGTATAATTATTTATGGGGCTTACGCTGCAAAATCTCGAGATATTTTATCTCAAAGTATGCTATTTTAACATGGGAAGCATAGAGCGGCCACCATTCATATGGTATTTCTAATCAAAAATCAATTTTTTAAGGTATCGGAGTGTATAGGTTTTATAGAAAAAACCTTCATCTTTCAGCCTATGGTCACCAAATGCATGTGGAACGATAGTTCTTAATTTTTCTCGCAAATCATTTGGATTTCCCTTGTCCTCCTCTATCACTCCACTCATGATTTGCGTAAAATAGTCTATTATATTCTTCGGTAAAGAAATGTTCCTTAAAGAGCTCGAAAAAGTTTTTACTGAATGATTTTTATCAGCCCATAGTTCGATGAAGTGTTTGGATAACTTCCGCAGAGTTGCTATGGTACTGCAGTCATTATCCATAATTATTCTTGCACCAAAAACGTCGTGTTGAGCAAAAAGCGGATTCTTGATACACAGAAAAACCGGCGGAGAGTGTAGGACTGTGCTTCCGCGCACGGTAAAACTCCGTGCATAAGCACGGTAAAACGCCGTGCATAAGCACGGTAAAACTCCGTGCATAAGCACGGTAAAACTCCATGCATAAGCACGGTAAAACTCCGTGCCATACGCAGTGGAGGGAGGCGGCCGCGTCGGCAAGCCATGCGCTACTATATATATCGTCTCCAACTCCCACCACCGCACCGCTGCAAACTAAATTTCGATATTGTGAACAATTTTGCACTGACACTTTTATAAATATAAAGAGAGTTTATATCCATGTAAAATTTTACGAGGAATCGATTGGTGCAATTAATTTTTTCATATCTTGCTTAGTTCGCGAAATATGAGCAAAAAACTTTTTCACCATCGATTTTCACCCTGATCCGGATGGTTTAGGCAAAAAATAACATCAGATTTGGATTCCACGCACCCAAAAATATAAAATAAACTTTCAACCTCCCCGCAAAAAAATTCTGATTTTCATGTAAGTTTTCGCTGGACTATTTCTCGAGATTATTCGACCGTTCCGTACAACAGCCAGTCAGTGTGTGCACGGCAATTCAACGTGCATGTACGGTATTTTACCGAGCACGAATTTGACGACACGCTTCTACACTCTGCGCCGGTTATTCTGTGTATAGAGCTCGACAGCAGACTTTTTCTGGTAAATCGTCGCCGAGTTTTATATACGACCTGCTGCACCGAAAGAGGCACTTGGATCAATCTAAACTGATAGACCTTTAAGCTAGCTGCTACTCGAGCAGTCGCAGCCCAAAAAGCGTTACGGCCGGTAGCCAACGTTTGCGAGTGCCGCGCTCCTCTGCGGACAAACCGAGCGCCCGCAGCGTCTTGCCACCGACACGTACGAGCCTGTATCTGCAGACGCATGTATCTACTGTACATACATGTATTTACTGTAGCCCAATCACTCAATTTTTAATTTTCTGTACATATATCTAAATGCACCTAATAAAAATATGTGGTATGAATTTTCGATAGTAAATTTTGTCAATTTTTCGATAGTGAGGTCTTATTTCTCGATATTTATTAGTTTACTCGAGATAATCATTAGGAAACCTTAAAAGCCGATTTTCTCGAAAACTTCATTTTCAAGATTTTTTTAAGCAATCTCGATCGAAAGAGCAAGGGATTTATATCGAAAACTCATCTCACTTATTTTTTCTGATTGTATTTGAGTATTTTGGTAGCGAGTTGGAAATTGAGCGATTGAACGAAACAATAATACGCAGCGACCACGCTAGTGTTCACTGTAGCAGTGAGGGCGACGCTTGCTTCCGTAGATGAGCCGCGCGCTTGTATATCGACGGTCCCCACGAAGAGTAACACGTTTGTGTGTTAATTTAAATGGAAACGTGTTGCCCTTCGTGGGGACCGTCGATATGCTCACCTCTTACTTACGTGGAAACGCGGCGCGTCAATACACAGGAGGGCGGCTTGATTATAGAATCCTTGCCTCAAACTAAAAGGTCTATCAGTGTAGGTAGATAAGAATAGGCATGTTTTTTATGTATTTTCATATGCATGCATCTAGCCTAATAATGCACAGCTGTCTACCCACGTGATGCTAGATGCATTTAATTAGCCTTACGAACCAATAAATTTGTAGGAAGAGCGCAATTGAGATTAAGTTTTGCGTAAGACCGTTCTTTCGTCGGAGATGAGTCCGGAGATACGATTGACAACGCTAATTTCAAGTAAATGAAAAAAAGCGTGCGTGTACAAAAACAGTGTGTACAAAAAAAATGTGTACAAAAAAAATGTGTACGGAAAAAAGTGTGTACAAAAAAATTGTTTACAATGAAAAGTGTGAACAATTTTTGTACACTTCACCTCGTGTACAAAATTAAATGTGTACAATTCTTATGTGTACGAACCACACCTTGTCTCTCGGAGCACTTATAAGACCAACAACATGTTTGACGTGGCTGCCTCTTTGGCCACAGCAAAAATGCAATGAGCTTGTGACAATTGTATATGCTGATTGCTTCGTGCGCCACTGCATCTATCAGACTCTCACTCTTTGGTTTCGACCTCCTACTGCCCCGCTATCAGGGTAAGCATTTTTCCTTTAGCTACAACAGCAATGATGATGTGAACTCCTCGATGGAGATAGTAAGGGGTGCATATACTCTGAGGATACATTTTAGCTATTTCAGCTTGATTTTCCTAAAAATGTCCTTGAGTTCCTAGTAGAAGTTATTTTTTTCCACCATGAACTCTTTAATGTATCCAAGAAGCTCACCACTGCGGCTCAGAAGGTTCAACAATTTAAATAAATAAGACGTCGAATAATTTATAAAAATAGCCAGCTTTCATTTTAAGTATTTAAAATAAATTGCATATCAAGTTTTTGTCAGTAAACTAGAATATAAGTCATTTAATTCTATTATTCATTATTATTGATTTAGCCTCAGTGAATTGTGACTTTTATGACTGACGCCCCATAAAATCGTTGGCCAATGAGGTATTTTTAATCCTAATTAGAAACTTGTATCTAAATTCACATTTGAAAAAAAAACAAATATTGCGGAGGTACCTATAGCAATTTTAAGTGATTTTTTTCGGATACTAAGATTTGATTTGGTCTCAAAATTACTAAAAAATGATGCTTCTCAACACGAACAAAGCAAATTTTTCATTTTATTTTTTACAATAATTTCACAATATTTAATATGATTTTTTAAAAGTTTGTAACTCTTAAGATCTCATACCTTTCATCTTTGTTTGAAAAATTTGCAAAAATATTCCATTCGGCGCCATTTGATGTAACACGCACCGTAGAAATTGGTGCGCGACACTTACAGCACTTCCTGGTAAGTAAATACTATTTTCAAATTGCCATGGAAAGACTAATTTCGATGTCATACTGAAAAAATTGAGATAATTTTATTTTATGCTGTCCATAGTGCACGTGCATATGATGCGTTAAAATAATATTTTTTTTAAATTTATGTTTGTATGTGGGGCAAATTTTCTGGAGTGTTCTAGCGCTCTGCCGCACGGAACTTTTTGGCCAAATCACTCAACATCTAACTCGCTGTAAAAGTATCAAAACACACCTCAAAAAAATAACTAACTAAAGATTTCGATAGGAAATTTCCTCAGCTTTCCGATGGTGACCTCAGATTTCCCATAATTTTCCATTTTTTCCCGGAAAATTGTCATCAAACATTCGGAGCTCAATATCTCGAAAAACGCCACTTTTTTGCTTTTTTTATTGTTTCAATCGAATTCAATTCGAATTCAATAGATGAGGTCTTTTTACATCGGATATTACAATGGACTCGGCCCTGCCGTATCATCGAGAATAGGCACCGATCTATATCTGCGTGTGATCTCCCAAGAAGCCCAATTTTGTGCTACAAGCATCAGTGCTCATACTTTCGGAGCTCACGGATTTCCAGACAAGTCGACAAATTGAATGTGAGTTGTGGCCGCACATACAAGGTCTTGAGCTGGTCGATCCACGCTTCAGTATGCTAGTGCGCCTGGGCTTCGTTATTGGTGGTGACGTGTTCTGGAGCTTACTTTGGACGGAGTCGTCAAGGGGTTTGCGGAAACCCCCGTGGCCCAGAAGACGGTCATTGGATGGATCCTGACGGGATCAACGTTGCCGCACACTACCGACGGAGGCAGCGCTGTGCGAGCTTTTCACATCTCAATCGTTCCATCCATCTCGAGTCTCGTCTGGAAGTTATGGGAGCTCGACAACGTACCGAGTAGGCCGCATCTATCAGAGGATGAGAAACGCTACGAAGAGCTGTTTGTGTAGACCCATTATCGAGATAGTGTCCGGCGATTTGTGGTGGGCTTACCGTTTGCACGCAGAGCCGACCTGAGAAGCTTCAGGTTCATGGCCCAGTTTTGTTTGCTGAGGATGGAGAGCCGCTTTTAGAAGGATACGCAATTTATATCGCAATTATGTCTATTTGGAATTCATGAATGAATATGTAAAAAAACTATAGTTTCTTTAGTCTATTTACCGCGTGTTTTAAAACTTTCGGTACAGCTGACGTAAAAGAGAGGGGTAAATGTGTACATAATATGTGTGAAATTATTCTTGAGTGCTCACTTGTTTAGTAGAAACGATACGGGTAGTAACGATCAAATCGACGCCCTTTACGAAAAGTAGGGAGATTCAAATGTCTTACAAAAGGTAGGAAGATTTTGATTTTAACAGAAAAGGAGAAAGTTTTGGTATTTTTTGTCAAAATCAGGATGTTTCAATTTTTTAACGAAAGTGAGGAAGTTTCAAATGTCTAAACGAAAACTAGGACGTTTCAAGGTTTCAAAAAACTGCCAGAAGTTTTATAATAAAAAAATTTATTGCGATAAAATGTTAAGTATAAAAATTATGATGTTCGCGGGGAATCAACATTTTTTCACACATTTTATTGAGATCAATTCATTGTTGGATAATCCTATCTTACCATCGCAAGCACGAGAAACAACTGCATTTTTAACTTTTTTACTAATTTACTTTTCTTTAAAAAATTTATTTCTTTTCCTTCTGCTTCAAAATTATATTTGATTTTCACAAATTTTTCAAACGATAAAATGTCATCTTGTTTTTTGGTTAAAAATTAGGTCAAAATCCTAAGATTTCGAGGAATTATCCAATAATTTCAATTGAAATAATATAAAACTTTTACATGTGCGTAAAATTATGTTTGATCAAAAAATTGTTAAAATCAAACACAATTTTGAACAAGGAAAAGAAGTTCAAACTTTATATGAAGGTAAATCAATGTAAAATTTAATTGGGACAGAGATCTACGATAATAAAATATAATAACATATCCACAAAAAATTGTGGATTCGAATGAAATGTGCTAAAAAATGTTAATTCCCAATGAACACCTTACTTTTTTTATAACATTTTATTTCAATAAAAATTGTTTATCATAAATCTTCTTATGTTTAGTCAACGAACACCTAAACTATTCTAGTTTTCCTAGAGACGATTGTAGCAAACCCTTTAAATATAACATTTTTCACAAGTCATTTGCATACAAGTTTAGCCTAAAATTTTATAATACATTAACAAATTATTCTATATGTAATGAATGTGAGATTTATTAAAAAACATTAAGTTGCCAGAGTAATGATGCTGCATAATCAGAACAAACTCTTCGAATGTAAAATATGTCACAAGTACTTCGAATGTAAAATATCTCACAAGTCCAATATAGTTATCACAATACATCCTTAATCGAAGTTCATTTTTCGAAAGCATTTGTAGTAAAGGAACATTAGTTTGTGCATAAACGTAGTTCAATATGAATTAATAATGAGTAATGATAATTTAATAACATGTAGCGAGGGCTCTATGCATAATTACTTTTGTGATAAATATTACTTATCTTGTAAAAAAGTAAAACGTCCTAATTTTCGTCATAAAAACTAAGATTTTCTTAGTTTCCGTCACAAATTCTAACGATTCCCTAGTTTCCATCAAAAAACTATAACTTCCTACTTTTCTTCAAATATCGCGTGAACTGTCCTGGTTTTCGTAATAAATTTAAAACTTCCAACCATTTGTAAGACATTTGAAATTTTCTACTTTTCGCTAGGGGCGTCGAAATGTCGTTTTATATTTTTACAGGTGAGAATTGTGAATAGGAGATTATAAGCTTTGTAAATAAAATTTGAATCATATTGTTACCGAAACACAGTTTTGTTCCTGCTTGTATCTCCCTATAGTACGTTAGTCTTATAAATATATAAGACTTGGACATATGGAATGTATGCCGACGTACCAGCTGTACCAACCGAGCTCCTACTTGCCTCATCATGGAGTCTTTGGGACGGACATTCTCAACAAGATCTGAGTAGTGTTCAACGTATCGAGCAAGTCCAGTGACGAGCTACCGTTGAATGATCAGCTCTGATTAGTGCTTTGCAACTGCAGATTTTTCTCATTTGCAAGCCCGACCGACGTTGTGAAGATGTCCTAACAGATACGAGTTCACGAGGACGACGTCGACTGGTGGACTGCTGCAACTCCCTTCCTGACCTTACGCGTGATGAAGCAGCTTGCGCATGACGCTAATCCAGCAACTTAAAAAGTGTTTCAGCATCAACTCTACGTCGATGACCTACTTTTCGGCGCTGGATCTGCGAAAAAGGCAGTAGGCCGAAGAGATGAGCTCATCGGGTTGCTCGCGTCGGCTGTAATGAGGTTGACAAAGTGGGCCGTCGCCCACTAAAATGGTTGAAGATCTCACCGACAACAAGCCACAGGCAGTGGTGTTGAAAATGGACGAGGCAGTACCTACACTTGTGTTGAAATGGCTGCCCCAACTGGACGGTTTCACCTTTCAGTTGAAGCCAAGACTGGAACTCTGCGCGGCCACTCTACTTGTCCGTCTGGTGAAAAGTCTGCTAGATGGTCTCAAATTCCCACTGGCGTGCATCTTCTGTTGGTCAGATTCGAGTGTTGTGCTTGAGTTGATATGACGACATCCTTCAAGGTAGCCAATGATCGTGGGGAATCGAGTTAGCGATATTCAGACTGGCCTGCCTGACGCTCACAGCCTGAGGCATTTGCAAATGACGGAAAATCCAGCCGATTGTGCGACAAGAGAATTGTCGCAACTGTACTTGGCCGCATTTCCGCTTTGGTGGAATGGCCCTTCTTGGATTCTCGATGAGAACATGACGTGGCCAGCAGATAGTGTGCCATCGAATAAAAGCGCACAAATCATGGTCGCACGGCAGGCTCCACCTCCAGACATTGGCAGCTGTCTACCAGATTCCTTGAATTCGTTAAAAAAGACGAAAGAATTTTTTTTTCGAGAAATCTTGAAAAAAATTACCAAGAATAAAAAAGTCTTAGAATTGCTGCAAAAATTCTAGTATATTCTTCGAGTAATTCTAAGGCTTTTTTATTCTTGATAATTTTTTTTTTTTTTTACAGTACGATATTTATCGAGAAGAAAATTCATGAACGTATACAAAAAAATTATGCATTCCAGACGCCATTTTGTTAACTTCATGGCAAATTTTTGGTACATAATATGTGTCATTATAAAGGTTTACGCCATGGTTTAATGTGTTTCCAAGGTCGTGGCAAACTCGAAACACATTTGAAATTTGGTTTAATAACAAAAAAACGTGAAAAAAAATGTGGCTCTTTTTGTTTAAGCTAATTTTTCACTATGTTAATAACTTTTTTGCACAATTTAAATACCAACATTAAAAAGGAGAGCTTTTAAACTTTAAAAATATGTAAGTCGCATTTTTTGTAACGTCAATTGCGTGAACTGTACAGCTTCGAAGAGTGACGTGTTGTTTGGGTCGTTTTGGGCCGAAAAGGGTTATCCAGCTTCAGCACAATGGTGAAAGTGCTGTGCTACTGCCGTCGATGGCTGGCGGTGATCGGGCAAGCGAGAGTGACCGACTTCGAAGATGGTCGGGTGGAGAGAGGCTCAATTCCTGTGTCTTCGTCGGATCCAGGGGTATCACTTCGGGGACAAAGTCAAGGCTATCACTTCTGGAGAGAAGCTACCGAATATGAGCATTTATAAGCGCTTCGTCCTTTCATTGGCACTAGAGGTCTACTGCGAGTTGGTGGTCGCTTGCAGCACGCACCTCTAAAGTAGGAGAAAAAATTCCTGATTATTCTACCAGGACCCTGTTTGATCGTAAGGAGATTGATAGAGCAAGCTCATAACGATATCCTTTATGGTGTACCGCAGCTTATGCGCTCACATCTTGGCCAAATGTTTTTGATTTTGTATGGCCCTCGCGTCATTTCCATACACCGTTTACCGAAGCTGCGTTCGCTGCGCTCGCTTCCGAGATGCAGCTGCATATGGGTAACAAGTCTTTTCTCAGCATGTTCTTACATTTGTCAAAAAAATGATCGATATGCGGTAATTTTAAGACTACTGGCCGCATCTTCTCCATTTCTATTCGACCCGGGTGTACCGAGTCGATCAAAGTAGCTGAACACGGCTTATTTTCTAACAAGGAGAGCCTTTTATCTGCGGGTCACAGATCCTTACCAAACTTGTTTGGGGGTCTTCTTGTACATAATAATGAAGCCCTTTATGGTTACTTTATTCCAATGGGGCCTGGAAACCATTATAAAGCACCATAAAGTATATAATATAATATAATGTACAAAATACCACTTATTGGTATCAGGCCTTGTACGGTCAAGTCTAACTGTCTCAAAAATATTTGTACATGAACTTTTATGGATTCTAAACACTTTTGCAAACAATAAACAATTGAACTCAATTGGTTTGTTGTGTAAGTTTTAAAGAGCGCACCAATTTGAGCTAAAATTAACGTACCAAACAATAAATATTGATGTAAATTATATGAAAATGTTTTTTATTTGTATAACTCACATATCCCTTCTCTTCACCTATTCCTGACACTCATCTGGAGTGAATTTACGTATGTTTTGAGTGCCAGAAATAGGTGATAAAGAAAGAACAGTAAATTTTATAAATGAAAACATTTTTACATGATTTAATATAAATGTTAGTTGATAAATTTTAGCTGGAATTGATTCGCTCTTTGAGAATTTCAGTAAACCAATTGAGTTAAATTGTTTATTGATTGAAAAGGTACTTTGGGCATTAAAAACTCAAAGTATAAATACTTCTCAATCAGTTAGACTTGACTGCGTAAACTTGATATTATTATACGCTAATATATGGTATATTTTATACATTATATTATATTATATTATGTACTTTATGGTGCTTTATAGTAGTTTCCAGGGCCCATTGAAATAACGTAAACATAGGGAGCTTCATTATTATGTACAAGAAGATCCTTAAACAAGTTTGGTAAGGATCTGTGACCCGCAGATGAAAGGCTCTCCTTGTAAGTCTTTTCCTATTTTCCATAATCTGACGAAGATGTGTCTGTGAGTGAAAATTCAGGTGTAGTTATTTAACAACAACAACTGTTTTATTCTATCTAAGTTCTTCTGATGAAAATAATGTCGGTTAGCTAATAAAATACCACGATCTACCAGATTGTAAATGACGCTGATTTTTTGTTGTGTCGAGTGAATTGAGTCAAAATTTAAAATACGTGTAGTATTCGTAGGTTTCTGGAACCAGTCAGGGAAAATACAATTCTCTCTTATCAAAAGTGCTGTGTCTAAAAAGTTCAAACACCCATCTTTCTCTTATTCAAACGTGAACTTCAATTTTTCGTCGTATGCATTAAACTAGTTAAAACGACCAAATCAACATGTTTCTGGAGAGGATGCGGCCAGTGTTCTTAAAATTACCGCATATCGATCATTTTTTTGACAAATGTAAGAACATGCTGAGAAAATACGATATACGAGTTATTCCGGTGATGGACATCACGAAATCATCTTTTATAAAACTAGGAAAAAATTCGACTGAAAAAATGGACAGAGCGGGTGTTGCGTGCCTTCTAAAGCCAAAACGAATTTTTTCATTATTGATTTGACCTCGAAGGTATACAGATTGATTATTAAAAAAAAAAAAAATATTTTATATATGTTGTTTGGGATATGCACTCTCCATTTAGAGTCACTGCTGAGCACGTTTCCTTCTTCAGGGTTAATGTGATATGAGTAGATTTTGTAGTGTTCACTCGTATCCTTCAGTTCAGAAGCTACCGCTGCAGCTTGTCCAGAAATTTCTGGGTGCACCATGACGCAGCAATAGCGCTCGGGCTTGTTGCTAGTATCGCAGTGTCATCGGCATAAGTGTCAATCAATACCCGTGGAGAGGCTGGTAGATCGGCAGTAAAGAACAGGTAAACCGGGGGTGCGAAGACACTACTTTGTCGGACACCGGCATAAATATGTGTAATGCCGGAACTGGCATTATCTGTTGGGCCGCCCTGACGAACCAACGTCGCCTTGCCGAGTATATTATTAGTTATAAGAATAGTTATTAACCATTGTATTTTGAATCTGATTTCATGTAAGCGCCAAGTGTGAAAGGATAGAACGTAAACACGCGTATACGTTGAGATACGAGAGCTTACATATGAACAGAGGAGAGAGTCGAAGATTTGTTTTAAGAGCGAACGGAGCTCGAGTGTGCGAGTTGAGCGCGACATCCACGGGGATGTCTACGTCGGATTGACAGATACTGCGCGGGTAGTAAGATTCTACGTCGCCCGAGTGAAGAGTGCGAGTGCCGGTACGAGTCGACTCGAGTGCGCCAGAAAGAACCAGTGGATCCAACGGCCAAGCAGACCACAGGGACAACCATGGGTGGATCTAGACCAGGAGAAGATCTCAACATCGTGTGGTGAGTCGGGCGGACCAGCTCTAAGTCGTTTTGTTTGTGAGTCGTACGCGCCGACGCGCCCACCAGCCTCTACGTGCTAGGACAAACCTGCAGAGTCAAAGGACACACGTGACCCATACGGGCACGTAGAGCGAGGTTTAAGGGTTATATATGGTAAACCTCCTTCCACACGAAAAGTCCTTTTCTTGAGGTAGGATTTTAGAAGCAGGTGTATTTTCGGTGAGAAGTTTTTTCGGATTTTATAGAGTCCATCATGCCAGACCTTGTCGAATGCCTGGGCTACGTCCAAAAAGACAACCGAGACTTACAGCCTCTCCTCGAAGTCACTCCGTACCAGGGTTGTAAAAGTTTAAATTAATTTTTAATTTAAATCCAATTTAATTGACGAATTAATTTTGGTTTTTGATTTAGATGATTTCAATACACGAATCAATTTTGATTTTTGATTTAAAATCGATTTAAATCACGATTCAATTTTGATTGAATCATAAATAAACAGGAAAATATAAAAGACTTTTAGAATTCGATACCCGGAGAAGCTCAAAATGATTTAAATTCCCTAGAGAAACCCTTTATATACTACAACGGATATTATATCCGTTACTCTCTCTCTCTCTCTCCCGCTTATGAGGTAAAGGCCCAAAACATAAAACGAGTGTAGTAGAGTGTAGTGAATTGGTATATGACTCCCTATAAATAGTTTAAAAATTTTAATGAAAATGTAAATTTTTCCTCAAAAACACATTTTTTATTGTAAATTTGCAATTTTTTATTTTAAATTGTTAATTTGTGCAAATTTTAACATCACCATTGAAAAGAACACCCTCTCAAAACTATAAAATATAGTGATTTTCTTAATTTTTTTCATATCGATGGCTTGTGAGAAAAGGGGGGATACGTTTCTCCAAAATAGTAAATAGTTTTTATGTAAATCTTCGTAACCTTGTAGAGCCACAGTTATGCTTAAACCGTAACAATATAATCATGATCGAATCGTGTGCGATGGCTTCGTCGATTTCATTCTGTATTAAAACAATAATAATGTTCAATTTAGTGAAGTAAAATTGCTGTTCAAAATCATTTTTTTTATCTTCATGTTCTTGAACTGTTTCGTCAGCCAGGTTTACAATTTCTTTAATGTCCGCAACAGTTAATACCTCAGATCCCGGTAAAATCAAATCTAAAATTTCAGACTCCTGCAAGATATACTAGAAGCTTGTTGGAGACATTTTGAGAAAATTTTTGAATAAGTATACCGAGAGATTACGATAATGATAACAATAAAATAAAAATACAGTATCATGAACATTGCCTCAGCCCAAAACATCCGAATCAAAAAACCGCGCATAGCGGGGGAATGCACATTTGGCCAACCGCGTATTAGCGAAATCTGCGTACACCGGGTCTGCCTGTAATTCAATCAAAAAAAAAAAAAAAAAAGAAAATGTTGAAAACTTCAATTTTTAATTTAAAAAATTCAAGTAAATCAATTTATGATAAAATAATTAAAAATCGATTCGATAAGAATCAGTGCAAAAAGTGTAACTGGAGTTAAATTTGAAGATGAACAATGAACAAAATATAATCCATCTTAAACGAAAAGGCACACTTCTAGTGTCCATTGATACTGTCCAATAAAATCACCAGAAGTGTAACGTCAAATACCTTTTTCTTTTATGTGGATTATAGTTTTGGAATTCATCTAACTGATTTGACTTTTTTTTTTTATTGTAAATTGATTTACTTTGAATTTGTTTTAAATTTATAGCTAATGTTTCAAAAAAATTTTTGTTTCCGATGGAATTATTTAAATTTCTCTTTTTGGGTGCTTGAGTAATATATCAGATTTAGAGTAAATAAGTGATACATTCTTCTATGTTTCATGGCCAATACCAAAAATCATAGAAGAATTGATAAAAAACTAGCTTTGCAAGTGCATTTATAAATCACGGCTTACTTTGTAATTGTCAGTAGAATTTCTGGTAAAAATGAAGCCGCTAAAGAAGGTTCTCTGTGTATAAAAGTTCCAAATATAATTATGCACAGGCCCAGCTCATCATCAGTGTATTCTTCTTGAACCATACCGCATTCGGTGCACCTGCATAAAAAATTTATATTGTTGTTGAAAACTTGTGATAAATATTAATATTCAATCTTTTTTTCATATGCAATGAACTGAATGATTTCAAAATAAAGGTTCGATTATGTTTTGGCTAAAAAATGAATAGAAATGGGTATATCTTTTCTTTTATTGTTAGAATTATCATCAATATAATTATAAAATAATTGCAATGGGATCCACTGTTATGCACCAAGCTGTCACTTTCTTGCTAGGGCCACTGCGCAAGCGCGTAGATGATGAAGGTACAAGTCAGTACCAGCGATCCCGATCATGACAGAAAAAAATGGCGGCCGGGCGCGAAATTCAAAACATTCAAAATTTGAATATGAAAAGTTATTAGAAAAAATAGTACTGAAAATTTAAAAATATTAGAGAATGATAGAAAATGCAAACCAACGTAGCCACCTATGAAACCCAGCTCGGTAATGTGTTTTTTTTTTTTTTTTTTTGATAAATCTGCAAACCAGAGCAGAAATCTTCGCGACCCAGCTGGCTTTTATTTAAATAATTAAATTGTAAACCAAAGCAGTAACCTTCGTGACCCGGCTCGCTATTATTTAAATAATTCATTGGGATATTATTTAAACAAATAAACTAGAAAACCAAGTAGTAACCTTCGCAACCTAGCTGTACTATTGTTTAAATAATTAAACTGAGAATGGAAGTCGTATCCCACGTAGACTAGCTCGTTATTATTTTAACAATTATGTCAGGAACTAAAAATTGAGAGGGAAAAACAACTTGATAAAAAGAAATAAATATGCAAAAAACATATCAATTATTCAAATATGACAAGCTGGGTTACCGTTTGCTATAATTCCAATTTAACCGGATATTATTCACACAATTATCCTGAAAACCAAAGCTGTAACCTATGTGGCTCAGCACGTGTATTAAACAATTCAATCGGCCCATCAAAACGGTAACCTTGTTCCTGAGAAATTTTTCAATAATTGTTAAAAAAATAACGAGCTAGGCTACTTGGAAACGGCTTCCGTTCGCAGTTTAATTATTTGAACAATAGTACAGCTAGGTCGCGAAGGTTAATACTTTGGTTTCTGGTTTAATTGTTTCAATAATATCCCAATGAATTATTTAAATAATAGCAAGCCAGGTCACGAAGGTTACTGTTTTAGTTTGAAGTGTAATTATTCAAATAATAGTGAGCTGGGTCGCAGAGGTTTCTGATTAGGATTGAAGTTTAATTGTTTAAATAATATCCTGTCAAATTATTTGAATAACAGCGAGCTGGGTCGCGAAGGTTACTGCTTTGGTTTGCAGTTTAATTGTTTAAATAATAGCAAGCTGGGTCACGAAGGTTAATGTTTTGGTTTCTAGTTTAACTGTTTAAATAATTAATGAGAACATTATAATGCAATGCGCGATCGGGCATAGTTATCACATGTTTAATAACTTATAAATAAGTTTGGATTCCGGCAAAGTATTGTATTGTTTTCATGATTATATATTAGCAACAACAGAACTTCAATATCAACGTGACCGATTCATTGTAATGCTTTACGATTCAATTATAATAAGTATTAAAACATCAAAATAATCGTCAAAGATGTACTTACAGTTATTAGCTACATTTAAAACAATTACGAAGATAATTCATTAAAATATTAAAATATTGAAATAATAGTCAAAGATGCATTGTGTGCATATTGTTTACCCATTAACCATGAAACAATTCTTAGTCAATGGTTAATCTATTACTACAATAATACTTTCGTACATGTGCATTCAGATTTTCAGTACGAAATATCACTTTGCGTGCCCAGATTTTTTTGGCTACCAAGTGTTGTCACAACATCTATTTAAATCAAATCTATAATCATATCATATTTAGCTCTTCTATAGAATTATAAAAATATTTTTTAACACTGCGTGCGCGAAACACGGGTTTTCTAACCTTAAAGCGTCAGAAAACCCTAGTTTCTCGCAAGCAAAGTTAAAAAATATCGTTTGCAACTAGTCCACGAAAAAGTTGACTCACCCAGGAGTCTTTGCACCCTCGCTGGGCTCGGATGAAAACAACTCCTGGATGAGTCAACTGCTTCGCGCACTTGTTACAAAATATACTATTTTTCTCTACTTCATAAATAAAATAAAACATTCTTTTTTTATTTAAAATTTGGATAATATTTGATAAAAGTTACATGAATTGAAAATGTATATTTTCGAGTATTTTTGAAATTTAGATTTTACTCATAATTTTATTTGACTAATAACTGTGACATTTACTCATATTTAACAATAACCTTCGAGAGGTTCGCTGCAAAATTTTCACAATGGTTTTATTATAAATGCTAGTAGGTCCCATGTAAGAATAAAGATTGAAAAACTTTTATTGTAGACATTGTGAACCATTATATTGAGGCGTTTCTTGCGTCGACACGCGGGGTTCTAAATCGCGTTTGCACGTACGAATTACTTCTGAGTGGCTGAGACGAATACTCGCTTGCGTATGTTCTCCGCACGCGCCTCAATAATTAACTTGAAAGAGTGATGTCGATGTTCTATCGCGGAGGGTTCGTCACTTGAGGGCAGGGATACGCACCTTGTACTTATTATGTCATAAGCTACATAGATTATTTTGAGTCAAAGGTGAAGTACATTAATTATTGTGAATATCAGTCGATTATATTTAGAAAAAAGGTTGTTTATTGAATGAGAAATCGCGGAAATTACTATCTTAACAAATACAAATGATTCAATAGAGTATCCTGACATGACCTGCGCTCCTTCGGCTTACTCGCTGATTACTCGGTTACGAGACGTTATCAGGCGTCGTAAGCTGGATGATATAGTGATGGGAAAAATGAATTAACTCACGATTGTGTGTGCGCGTGACCCTTGTCGGCGTCGCGGTGCGTCCGTCGATCGGTGCGCTGGATCGGCACGCGCTGCTGTCCGCTTCCTTGTTGCGGATGATTGACGGGTTGAAACACACGATTATTAAGAAGAAAAAGTCAGGTTCCTCTCTCGAGTTTTGGCGTCCAGCACGATTGAAGTGGAACCTAAACTCGAGAGGTATCTCTGCTGCGTGAGGGCTAACGGCAACCAACAACTGTATGGTGCCTGGTCCGGCTCTCTCGCACTTGTGATATTTCTACCACGGCGCTATCGGCATTCGACTGATAGTGCGAAACCTGATTCGGCGCGTGTGTCAGAGATATGAAAATAGGAGCTCCCAACGGAAAACTTACTTCTAGACGGATCCGTTTATCCCCCTAGAAGGTGCCACACGATTCACAGTGAATATTACGTCACGTATAAACCCCGAAACACACAAGTCTCACTTGGTCGCACAAATCCCGCGTACGCGAAACTTGTTGTCACTGAGTACTACTTCGGGAGGAAGTAATAACCAGCGAACAGCGGCTACGAAGATCGATAGACAATTTAGTGAAAGTACCGAATAATCGCAACAGCTGCGTAATCAAATGAACGCGTAACTTGGATTCTTTTAAGTACCGCACTGATTTGAGTATATGGTAACTAATGTACTAGTAGCAATAAGAAAGTAATAGGGTAATAATAATAATAAGGTCAGTAGGACTCGGGGCCTTGCTTTTATACCCGCGCTCTTTGTGGTCACATCTGGGGGTCGCTCTCTCTGCTCTTCTCTCTCTCCTGGGTTCCTCATGGAGTGGGACATGTGCACGGCGACGTTGCTGCGCGCGCGGTAAGAGCGCCGAGTGAGAAGGGGAAGCTCTCATATCGCTGCTCTCCCTTCGCTCTCTCGTCCAGTCCGCGCGTCGCGAACTCTGTTTCAACGCGAGAATCCTTTAGCGCCGTTGCAATATATATATATATATATATTTTTTTTTTAATATTAACAATGATTTTACGAAGATATATGTCGTTAACCGTTGGAATGTATGAAATCTAATAAATTAAAAATGTTATTTTGGAAATTTTATGGTCATTGGTAAGAGGTAATTTGAGTCTATCCTACATGTTCAATTGATTTTGTTCACATGTAAGCTAAAAAGCTCTGGGCACGTAAAGTGATATTTCGTACTGAAAGTCTGATTGCACATGTACGAAAGCATTATTGTAGTTATAGATTAACCATTGACTGAGAATTGTTTCATGGTTAATGGGTAAACAATATGCACACAATGCGTCTTTGACGATTATTTCAATATTTTAATATTTTAATGAATTATCTTCGTAATTGTTCTAAATGTAGCTAACAATTGTAAGTACATCTTTGACGATTATTTTGATGTTTTAATACTTATTATAATTGAATCGTAAAACATTGCAATGAATCGGTCACGTTGATATTGAAGTTCTGTTGCTAATATATTATCATGAAAACAATACAATACTTTGCCGGAATCCAAACTTATTTATAAGTTATTAAACATGTGATATTAACTATGCCCGATTGCGTTATAATGTTCTCATTAAAAAATCATTAATCATTTTCATCAAATTTTTTGATTCAAACAGTTAACTGCAACTGTGACTAAGTTCGTATTTGTACAAAGTTCTTTCGGTTAATATTAGATAATGACTATTCATCAAAATAAGAGAACAAGCAGATTCAAAAAAATTGTATCATAGTTATGATAAGAGAAAATAATAATATAATACTTTGGCGGAATTCTAACTTATTTTTAAGTCGTTGAATGGTTGATATAAGTTGCCCAATCCTGCATTGTTGTGATATTGCTCATATTGAAAAATATGAGCAATTGTTTTTATCAAATATTTCATTAAAATAGTTCACTGTTTTTGTGACTGAGTTTGTGGTTGCATTAAAGTCGTTTCGTTTAAAGTTAAGTAGTTATAATAGGGGAAAATAATGTAATACTTTACCGGAATTCTAATTTAATTTTAAGTCATTGAATAGTTGGTGTAAGCCACGTCAAATCCTGCATTGTTGTGATAATGCTCATATTGAAAAATATTAGCAATCCTTTTTTATCAAATGTTTCATTAAATTAGTTAACCGTGTTTGTGACTGGTTTGTGGTTGAATTAATGTCGTTTCGTTTAAAGTTAAGTAGTTATAATAGGGGAAATTAATGTAATACTTTGCCGGAATTCTAACTTAATTTGAAGTCATTGAATGGTTGGTATAAGCCACACCAAATCCGGCATTGTTGTGATAATGCTCACAATAAAAAATATTTGCAATCATTTTTATTAAATGTTTTATTAAAGTAGATGACCGTATCTGTGACTGAGTTTGTGTTTGTATTGAAGTTGTTTCGTTTAAAATTAGATAATGGTAAGCCATTAAAATTGAAGAACAAGTCAATTAAAATCATAACTGTAAGTAGGGAAAACAATACTTTGCCGGAATCCAAACTTATTTATAAGTTTTTCAACGGTTCATATTAGCAATGCCCGATATCGCTCATATTTGCATTAGTGCTTAGATTAAAATGGGTTCAAATCATTTTTTTTATTACATATTAAAGTTAATAGAGTTTTAATGTATTCGTTGTTTCACATAATATTGTTCCAATAAGTTGGTATGCTGTTTGTTGAAAATCATAAATGTTTGTGACTCTCTTATTTTAGTATGTGCTATGCTTGTGTGTGTGTGCGAAGTGTGATTCGTATGGTATACGCGCGCTCACTCGAGACGCTGGCCCAAGAGTGGGGATAGCAGTCCCTTCGTGCCTGTGCGCTCGGCGCTCGGCAGATTACGTCCGACCACGGCCGCGACAACACATACTCTGTCATTTATTTTTTATTTCTTATATTTATAATAATAAACCAGTTTAATATAAGCATTATTATTATATTTATTTCACGACCTCTTAATAGGTTATGGGCCCAGGTCTACGCGCATCCACCGCGAAATAATTGACAGTTTTGTTTTTATTAAAAAAGAGAGTATAACTCTACAGTGTGTAGCATCACAGTGTCCGCTTTGCGGTGTGTCTCGTACAGTGCAACTACATCTCCTTTTCGCTGAAACGTACGCTTCAGTCATGTCTGAAACGACATTAAACGTAAAGAACATCTCCAAGTTCAATGGTGAAAACTTTCAGCTTTGGAAGTTTCAAGTCAGAAACATTTTCGTTGCACATGACCTTCTCGATATCGTCGAAGGCACAGAAAAAAAACCTGCAGCAACAGCGACCAATGCGGCCGCAGTGAAATCGTGGATAAAGTCGAACGCCGAAGCAATGTTTGTTCTGTCGAGCTCAATAGAGTACTCTCATTTACAGTACTTGATTACGTGTAATACTGCCGCAGAAATGTGGTCAAAGCTTTCGAGTATACACGAACAGAAAACCTCGACGAACAAGTTGGCGCTCACCTCGAAGTTTCATGAACACAGAATGGCAGCAGGCGACTCCATCGCACAACACATCAGCAAGATCGAGAATATGGCGAGCCAGCTAAAGGACATCGACGTAACCGTCTCCGACACGATGATTCAAGCCAAAATTCTCGGATCGCTGCCAACCAAGTTCCACCCATTCATCTCCGCCTGGGAGAGCGTGCCGGAGTATAAACAGACGCTCGATAACCTTAGAGAACGCCTTCTACGAGAGGAGAATCGTTTGAGCAACTCCGACGACACCTGCCACGCCCTAGCATCGATGACCATCTCCAACGGCAAGAATCAAGAGAAAACTCAAGGAAATTCTGGTAAAAATCATAATAGTAAGAAACGCGCAAAATGTAACTTCTGTAAAAAGCCCGGCCATTTAGAGAAATATTGCTTCGCTAAAAAGCGCCAGAATCGAACGCGAATAAAAATTCGAGAGAAAATAACGCCGATAGTCAGAATTCGAACGTGGTTGAAAATAACTCGAATTACACCGCATTCATCGCTCACAACAAAGACGCGCAGTTCGTTCCTCGTGACATCAACAAATACGTTAGTTCCGACGAAACGGAGCGTTGGGTGCTCGACAGTGGAGCGTCGCGACATATGTGCCACCGTAAGGACTGGTTCGCGGAATTCACGCCGACTCGCGTTGACGAATACATTTTTTTCGGTGATGGCAGCCGACGCAGAGTCGAAGGTCGCGGCAAAATTATGATACAGAGACTTATAGCCGGAGTGTGGTATGCAGGAGAGATAAACGATGTATTGTATGTACCTTCGTTCGAGGTGAACTTGTTTTCAATTGGCGTGTGTACTGAAAAAGGAATGAGAGTTGTACACGAGGGTAATATCGCAAAACTCGTGGCATGTACTACTGGCGAATTGCTAGCAGAAGGTGTGAAATTGCCTAATAATTTGGTATGTTTACTGATTAAGACTGTGATCAAGCATGAAGTGAATTACGCGTCGAGTGCCCCGCTAAAAATTTGGCACGAACGTTTAGGACACGTTAATCGTGATTTTTTATGTAAAACTTTCAATGCAAACGCAATCACAGGAGCCAATTTCACAGACAGCAAAGATTACTTCTGCGAGAGTTGCCCTGTTGGTAAGCAGATTCGGCTGCCTTTCTCGCGTACTCGTGATCATCAGAGGGCTCTCGCTCCGGGCGAGACATTGCATACGGACCTGTGCGGCCCGATGCAGACGACATCGGTCGGCGGTGCGCGATTCTTTTTGCTGTTCAAAGACGACGCGTCTAATTTTCGTAAAGTGTTCTTTCTCAAACACAAGAGCGACTGCTTCGATGCCTTAAAGTCCTACATTTTGTCTGTAAACACGCTGTTTGGTAAAAATGTGAAAGTTTTGCGATCGGATAACGGCACCGAATACATAAACAACAATGTTCAAGAGTTTTTGAAAAACCTAGGTACGCGACTCGTGACTTCCGCGCCGTATACGCCGCAGCAGAACGGGAGAGCAGAACGTGAAATGCGATCTATCGTGGAGAGTGCGCGTACAATGTTGTTATCCAAGCGCTTGCCTACTCGGCTGTGGGCAGAGGCGGTCAACACGGCCGTGTACGTCTTAAACCGTACGTTAAACTCGTCCAATTCGAAGCAAACTCCGTTCGAGATATGGTTTGGTCGCAAACCTGATATATCGCACGTGCGCATTTTCGGTAGTGAGTGCTTCGCTCAAGTCCCGAATGTCTTTCGCAAAAAGTGGGACGCGAAGGCCCGTAAGTTAATTTTAGTCGGATACGAAAACGAGTCTATGAACTATCGATTGTTCGATCCTGATACGGGCAACATCTCGGTATCGCGCAACGTCTCTTCTAACGAGAACATCCTAGTTTCGGGTAACAAGAATGTCAAAGAGGCACAGTTGTTGTTTAAGGTCAATAATGATGTTGAATGCGGTGCCGCCGCCGACAGCGAGCCCGAGAATGAACGCGAAAATGAGCCCGAGAATGAACGCGAGAATGAGCCCGAGAACGAGCTCGACGCATCTGTAATTTCTCTCGGTACGAATGAGGATTGGCAAGACGCGCGCGACGCTGAGCAAGCAGACGAAATGGTCGATAACGCAGAGATAGCGCGTGACGGTGCGTATAACTTGCGTGCTCGCGGCAACATACAGCAGCCCGATTGGTACGGTCATCGAGTTTATGCTGCATTTTTCGACGAACCTCTCACTTACAGAGATGCGATTAACCGCGAGGACTCCGACCTGTGGAAAAGAGCTATCGCTGACGAACTCGAAGCTCACGCGAGCAACAAAACATGGGAAATCACCGAATTGCCGAAATCACGTAGAGCCGTAGGTTTTAAGTGGGCCTTCAAAATTAAAAAATGACGGCGCGCGGCAGTATAAAGCCAGACTTTGTGCGCAAGGTTTTTCTCAAAAAGCCGGCACCGATTACGATGAGATTTTCTCTCCAGTAGTCCGCTTCGAATCAATACGTGTGCTATTAGCCATAGCTGTTCGTGATAAATTGTATTCGGCGCAATTCGATGTAAGTACTGCGTACCTGAACAGTACCCTCGCAGAAACTATTTATATGCGTGTGCCCGGCGGCTTAGTTGTAAACAAAAATAACGCCGTTCTTAGGCTAAAAAAGGCAATATATGGCCTGAAACAATCCGGCCGCTGCTGGAACGAGCGCTTCAATACATTCATAAAAAAGGTCGGCTTTAAGCAGAGCAACGCAGATAAATGCGTTTACATTGGCGTCCTCGATAATTGTAAAGTTTACTTGGCACTGTATGACACATTAAATAAAATGCTGCGATTGTTAGAATCCGAGTTCAAAATTGTATCGGGCGAACTGAAATTGTTTGTTGGCATGGAAATTTTACATGAACGTAATTTTATATTTATCAGTCAACGCGATTATATCGACAAGGTGTTGAAAAAATTTATTGTATTCTAAGCAATCCTTCCCCGTAAATTGCTAGTTTATTTTCGCGCCCCAGTTTTATTAATAATACGGCAATGGACGCGGTACCTCCTTGCATCAACCTGTGCTGATACAAGTTGTTTTTTTTTTTTTTTAAATCGCGAAAGCTAGATGCTACTTTGGCATCCTCTTGGAAAACTCACGATTTTATATATATTTTATCTTAATCAAGAGTCGAACACATCAAACGATGATAATTCAACCATGATAAAATTGTTGCGCCTTTTTGGTAAATGTCAATATAAATAAAACAGCGATAAAGGCGGTGACAAAGTCAAATTTATTAAAACAGGCGGTGGGCGAGAGTGCGTAATCACACACTACCTCGTCACCTAGTCGACGTTTCGCCGACCACTTTGTCGGCCTCTTCAGGACTGTTGTGTCTGTAACTACCGATGTTACATATAGGCAGTTGCCGTGATGTCAATAACAATAATAATAATAAGCCATAAATGGTAAACAATATAAAACTGAGGCGTCGAGTGTGTATAAAATCGTTACAGATTATTTAATATATTTCAAGATGTTAAAATAAAGATTATTTAAATCTTTAAGGTCTTCTTTTTTGTTAAGTGTGTTAGGCGTGTCGTTGATAAAAATCATTTCCGATATGGTTCTACGTTGGTAGTTCGGTTCTTGGTCTAAAATTTGTACATTTGCCCAGTCCATGTTGTGGCCTTCTTTTTTGGCGATATGCGCTGCGACTGCTGATTTCTCACTGTCTGCGTTCTTGTGTTCGTTCATGCGGATTTTAAGCTTCCTTTTTGTTTGGCCCACGTAGCTTTTGGTGCAATTCATGCATTTCAAATGGTATACCACTCCTGTTTTTTCGAGCTTGTCGATCCTGTCTTTTCCCAGTGTAATGAGCGAAGTGAGTGATTCGCTTTTAGTCGGAATGACCTTAATAAATTTGACTTTGGCACCGCCTTTATCGCTGTTTTATTTATATTGACATTTACCAAAAAGGCGCAACAATTTTATCATGAGTTCCACCGGCCCTCGGCTGAAATCGGGCAGAACTGCAAGGGACAGTTCTAACAATTTAACCTTTTTCAAGTATATAAAAGCAACGTATGGTATCAAGACAATGAGATGTCTGAAAAATTGGCAAAAGTGGAGATCGGACTTAGCCAAGACTAATGCGAGGAAATGGTTTTTAAGCGCGTGTAGGCTTCACCGGTTGATACCACCACACTTGAAGAACCAGTTTAAGACCAGTATACACTTTTACAGCAACATATGCAAGACTAAGAGTCAATCAGTCCTAGACATGTTCAACAGAAAATGGCTCAATCTACTAATTGACGATATCCACATAAAACGTGGAGCACTGTTTAGACTGCTCAACAAACTTCGTCATCGGATTGACCATCTCGGCCTCCCGACGGAGACCTTGTGTAATTTTTATAGTTCGACAAACTCAAAGTGTGACTTCATCTACAACAATGCGCTACAGAGTGTGAAAAAGAAATTTGAAAAGTTAAGTGCCTCAAAATCTGCGAACACGCAATCCAGCACGGATAAAAAGAACTGGCTGATTAATCTCACAAAAACTGAGATCCCAGCAGAGGTAGCAGACATCGTGTCACGCGGTCCGAAATTCAACGTACCATCACAATGGTGTACGAGAAACGCCGTTGAAACCGTCAAAAACCTCGAGTCCTGCATCAGCGCGTTGAAGTTAAAAGAAGAAGAAAAAAATGTGGCGAACGACATACGCTGCACGATTCTGGAAAACTTCAAGCGCACAGCTAGTAATAAGAATCATTTTAACAGATTTGACTACGAGACGCACATAAAAATGCGACAAGCACGATCCTTTCTCAAAAACAACAAACATCTATTTTTTACGAAAGCCGACAAAGGCAACGCCACGGTTTGCATGCAGTTAGACGATTATATAGAAAAAATGACGACACTCTTGAACGACGATGAGACCTATGAAAAAATCGACCGCGACCCATTTGAGAGTTTACAAACGAGGACGAAATTACTCTTGAAAGAAGTCAACGAAGAGTGTGACAGAAACCTCAGTGTTTTCCAGCTATCACTAAGTGACACATCTTTAGCGAGGGCATACGGCTTACCGAAGATTCATAAGAAGGACGTACCGCTACGTCCTATTATATCTTTGGTGGGTAGTCCAACGTATGTGCTCGCTAAGATTTTTTACGAAGAACTGTCACCTGTCGTCAAACCACCAGCTTCACACGTCGACAACAGCTTTGACTTCAAGAGTAAAATCGCTAACATCTCAATACCAACAGATTATGTACTCATCTCACTTGACGTCGTATCATTATTCACGAACGTGCCGCTAAACCTCGTGCTTGAAAGCCTAGACAGACGCTACTCTGACCTCTCCAAGTCCCGCTTATCGTTCGACAAGATCCGTGAAGTAATGACTTTCTTATTTAACAACACCTATTTTAAATTCAATAACGAATTTTACCGACAAACCCACGGGACCCCGATGGGAAGCTGCATCTCCTCATTAGCTGCAGACTTAGTGATGGAGGATTTAGAGAAGCACTGTTTGAGCGTACTGAAACAGCGCGGATGCACACCACTGTTTTACTACAGATACGTCGACGACACCATCTTATGCATCAACAAAAAGGACATCGAACTGACAGTGAACGTATTCAACTCTTACAATGAAAAATTGAAGTTTACACACGAAGTCGAACAAGATAAAAAGCTTAACTTCCTTGACATGTCCTTGATAAATGACAACGGCAGGCTGCTTTTAGATTGGTACCAAAAACCATCAAACACCACACGACTACTCTCATACCATTCACGGCACTCTACTCAACAGAAAATTAACATCATCTACAACTTAGTTGACAGAGCAACGAAACTATCAGATCAGCAGTTTCACGCCAAGAACATCGAAAAAGTGCGAAACCTCTTGAGAGACAATGATTATCCATCGGCCTTCGTCAATCGACATGTTTTCAAAAGAATGTGGACCCTCAAGCATTTCAAACCTGACTCAAACACAATCGGACCCAATCCGACATGCAAGGCAATTTTAAAATTACCACACATTGACCACTTCTACGACAAATGTGCCAACATGCTAAGGAAATACAACATCAAGGTCATTCCGACTAAAAGCGAATCACTCACTTCGCTCATTACACTGGGAAAAGACAGGATCGACAAGCTCGAAAAAACAGGAGTGGTATACCATTTGAAATGCATGAATTGCACCAAAAGCTACGTGGGCCAAACAAAAAGGAAGCTTAAAATCCGCATGAACGAACACAAGAACGCAGACAGTGAGAAATCAGCAGTCGCAGCGCATATCGCCAAAAAAGAAGGCCACAACATGGACTGGGCAAATGTACAAATTTTAGACCAAGAACCGAACTACCAACGTAGAACCATATCGGAAATGATTTTTATCAACGACACGCCTAACACACTTAACAAAAAAGAAGACCTTAAAGATTTAAATAATCTTTATTTTAACATCTTGAAATATATTAAATAATCTGTAACGATTTTATACACACTCGACGCCTCAGTTTTATATTGTTTACCATTGATGGCTTATTATTATTATTGTTATTGACATCACGGCAACTGCCTATATGTAACATCGGTAGTTACAGACACAACAGTCCTGAAGAGGCCGACAAAGTGGTCGGCGAAACGTCGACTAGGTGACGAGGTAGTGTGTGATTACGCACTCTCGCCCACCGCCTGTTTTAATAAATTTGACTTTGGCACCGCCTTTATCGCTGTTTTATTTATATTGATAATTCAACCCTTTACTTAACTCAAATTCTATTAAATAAATTGTACACAAACGAAAAAGTTAGGAATCGGACTGGACTCGAACCAGTGCCACACGCCTATAGCCGGCGCGTACTCTACCATCTGAGCTACCGAGTCCTCTTTCCAAACTCATCGTTATTTGTGTACAAGAGCAGATGTTATTATTTTTGACTCTAATTATTTAATTTTTATATTTTTATCGGCACTTACCTAACAAGTGCCGCCCGATTTCAGCCGAAAAAAGAAAAAAAAAAAAAAAGTTGAAAAAATTTGGTATGATCGACGCAAATGAGATCTCGACCCCAGCTGATCCGCATGCGAGACTCAGCACTAATAATGTGACCCCCACCGCAAATGTACCTTACCGTGAGGCAGTCGGGTCACTGCTGTTTCTATCTCAAGTTTCGCGACCTGATATCGCCTTTGCGACCGGGGTTGTTAGTCGTTACCTCGACAAGTACGATGAGTCGCACTGGCGAGCAGTGAAGCGCATCATGCGTTATTTAAAAGCCACACGTAATTACGGTATATTGTACGATTGGAACTGCTCTCGCGAGCCGCTTGTTGCTTTTTCTGATGCGGACTACGCGAATGACATGGACACGCGACGTTCTACCTCCGGGTATGCCATGATGATGTGTGGAGGGTGTGTTGTGTGGGCGTCAAGACGCCAAGCGTGCGTTAGTCAAAGTACGACGGAGGCCGAATTTATTGCGGCGAGCGAGGCAACGAAAGAGACCGTGTGGTTGCGGAAGTTACTCGCTGATATTGATTGCACTTGTAACGACCCAACGGTACTGTATATGGATAATCAGGGTGCGATTCGCTTAACAAGGAACCCCGAGTTCCACCGTAGATCTAAGCATATTGATGTACGCTACCACTTTATAATTGAAAAAATAAAATAAAAGGTAATTGATTCTAAATATGTAAAAAGTGGTGAGCAATTTACGGATGTTTTCACAAAGGCTTTGCCTTTTGATAAATTTAATGTAATGCGTGATAATTTAAATGTTATAGAGTACATACCTAAAATAATCAAGTAGGGGAAGTGTTGAAAATCATGACTCTCTTATTTTAGTATGTGCTATGCTTGTGTGTGTGCGAAGTGTGATTCGTATGGTATACGCGCGCTCACGCGAGACGCTGGCCCAAGAGTGGGGATAGCAGTCCCTTCGTGCCTGTGCGCTCGGCGCTCGGCAGATTACGTCCGACCACGGCCGCGACAACACATACTCTGTCATTTATTTTTTATTTCTTATATTTATAATAATAAACCAGTTTAATATAAGCATTATTATTATATTTATTTCACGACCTCCCAATACTGTTTGATTTCAGTGCATACTTCGAAATTACTGACGATGATGTTTTGCACGGATTTCGGTGCCATCTTGAAGTTTGTTTCGATAACCGTGACCTAAAGTGAAATCGATGAAGAAAATAGCGTTTCGACTTTACTGTAGCAGATTAAAAAAATTTTTTTCCCACTCCAACCTATAATACGCAACTTTGCCGCTAATTTGAGGTTTTCGTAGGAAAAAATGGTATCATTAACTGATGCAGATATGGTTTCTAAACAAAACTCGTTAAAGCGCTTGCTATAATTTCTCGTTTTGCTAAAAAACCATAACTGCATCCGTTGAAAAATGAGTTACCGCGGACATACTATTGGACGTTTAAAATAAATAATCGTAAAAATAATCAAATGTCGTCTTACGTCCTCACTGAGTTTTTGGTCTTGAGACCATTGTAATCATCATAAAACCTCTGGAAAAATGTGAGAATAAAATAAAACGTTACGGCCACATTACCCTGATAGCACGGAAAGTTGCAGCAACGTTGCGGCAACCTGGTTTTTGGAACCTTGGAACTTTCCATATTTCGTGGTAGGAATGTTGCCGCAACGTTAGGGCAACCGGGAAAATGTCCCGGTTGGTGGAATAGTAACGTTGCAGGTACGTTTCCAGAACGTTACCAGTTAGAGCCCAGAAAGTGGCAGCGACGTTGCCGCAACTTTCCATTGAATTTCTGCCGCGATTGTCGAGTTCGTTCTGGCAAGGTTGCGGCGACGTTTCCGCAACTTTCCATTGAATTTTCATAATAAAAACGAGTCTGTTCTGGCAAGGTTGCGGCGACGTTTCCGCAACTTTCCATTGAATTTTCATAATAAAAACGAGTCTGTTCTGGCAAGGTTGCGGCGACGTTTCCGCAACTTTCCATTGAATTTTCATAATAAAAACGAGTCTGTTCTGGCAAGGTTGCGGCGACGTTTCCGCAACTTTCCATTGAATTTTCATAATAAAAACGAGTCTGTTCTGGCAAGGTTGCGGCGACGTTTCCGCAACTTTCCATTGAATTTTCATAA
>NW_019641677.1:34778-113906 GCF_000599845.2 Trichogramma pretiosum
TTATGAAAATTCAATGGAAAGTTGCGGAAACGTCGCCGCAACCTTGCCAGAACAGACTCGTTTTTATTATGAAAATTCAATGGAAAGTTGCGGAAACGTCGCCGCAACCTTGCCAGAACAGACTCGTTTTTATTATGAAAATTCAATGGAAAGTTGCGGAAACGTCGCCGCAACCTTGCCAGAACAGACTCGTTTTTATTATGAAAATTCAATGGAAAGTTGCGGAAACGTCGCCGCAACCTTGCCAGAACAGACTCGTTTTTATTATGAAAATTCAATGGAAAGTTGCGGAAACGTCGCCGCAACCTTGCCAGAACAGACTCGTTTTTATTATGAAAATTCAATGGAAAGTTGCGGAAACGTCGCCGCAACCTTGCCAGAACAGACTCGTTTTTATTATGAAAATTCAATGGAAAGTTGCGGAAACGTCGCCGCAACCTTGCCAGAACGAACTCGACAATCGCGGCAGAAATTCAATGGAAAGTTGCGGCAACGTCGCTGCCACTTTCTGGGCTCTAACTGGTAACGTTCTGGAAACGTACCTGCAACGTTACTATTCCACCAACCGGGACATTTTCCCGGTTGCCCTAACGTTGCGGCAACATTCCTACCACGAAATATGGAAAGTTCCAAGGTTCCAAAAACCAGGTTGCCGCAACGTTGCTGCAACTTTCCGTGCTATCAGGGTAGACATATGACGTACTTACCTGTTGTATCGATTTAGTTGATAATATGATTTTCTAGCACTTTTATTTCACAGTATGTCAACACTATTGGCGAGTTATTTTTTTGTTCATTATGTTAATTCGAGACTTTATTAATATTTGAATTTTGAACAAAAATGTTAATAACATAATGATTTCAAATGGAGAACTCGCATTTGATGTAAATTAGCGGATCAATATAAAGGGTTTTTTTTACGTAATCTCGTTTTCTTCTTATATAAGTATATAGAAATCTTTGGCACAATTCGGCCAGTTTTTTTTTTGTATGGTGAGGTCGCTTACATTGATCCATGATTTACTTTGACGTATCATATTAGTATAATGGCCTGAATTTGGAGAATCTCCATAGTGTAATATAGCACCCGTTACTCTGTATGTTAATGAAGTAATTTGAACTGTCGATTTTGGAATATTTTTTATTTTTAAGTTATTAATTTTTTCTGTATTATTTTCTTCATTATTGTTATTATCATTATGCGGGAATAGCATCGATTGAAGTATAATCGTTTTATTATAACACGTTATAAAATTTTTTTCCTCTTTACTTCCCGGACACATAGGGTCACCAGGGCAACGAAATTTGACGTCAGACGTTTTCCAATATCCAATATTATAATCGATAATATCTTGAAGTTCAAAGGTTGTTTTTCTTTCTTTAGGTAAATGTAACGTAAGTATGTAGGAAATAGTTTCACTGGTAATTATTTTGGAACAAAACAGACATCTGTAGTGAGCGTTATAAGTGAAGCTCAGATTATTTTTAAGAATGTCGAATTTTCGACAAAGATCGAGCATAAACTCAGCAGCATCTTCTTGTGTTCCTAGTGAATACTTTAGTTTAACATAAGTTTTCAACTGCCAAGAAGATATATTTTTATTTGATAGATATTCTTTAAAAATATTTACCAAGTAGCAATCGTTTTTGGCCTCCGTTAGGACTTGTTTAATATTATCACTATTGAAAATGGACTGGATTACAGCATTGGCGTAACAAGAATTGCCCTCGGCGTTTGCGATGCCTTTCATAATGAAAAGTTTCATGATATCTTTTTTGGATGACCGGTTTGAGTCGATGCAATCTTGTTATTCATCGTCCATAAGTAATCTTTTCTTTAACGTTTAACATTCGTGTCTAGATCTTTAATATTTATTATCGGTAGATCCGAACGATAAAGTGATCGCAGTCTATTGTATTCCACGATAGCGGAATCGTTGGCTTTTATTTGAGACGGATCTAAGTTAATTATGTGTAAACTTTGTAAAGTGGTAACTCGTGATAAAGCCATGTAGGTTTGGCCGCATGTAAAAATGTTATTGCCTACGTCTACCAAAACGTGCTTCAAGCTCAAACCCTGACTTTTATGAATAGTTATTCCGTCGCTTAAACACAATAGGAATTGTTTCTTGTTAATGTAGATATTATCCATCAATACAAATTTATAGTCCATGCGTGATATGGAATATTCTTGACCGGAAATCAAACAAATCGCGACTTGTTCCACGCGATTTTTGGCATCTCTAACTACAGATGTAACAATTACAATGGCACCACTAACCAAGCCAATTGATATGTCGATGTTTCTTCTTAACATTACCTTGGAGCCAATTTTGAGAATTATTATGTGGGACGCGCCAACGTTAACATTAGAATTATTATTATCATTTTTCAATACTTTGTTAATTTTTTTTTCGAAGTACTTTGGACAATTGTAGTTATCTTCGGCCCCAAGCAGTATTTCTTGAGAATCAAGCTTCGACAGCATAGCCTGATTTAATGCATCACACATTTGTAAAGTGGGTAGGAGACATACCGCATCTAACGGTAATGTTGACAAAAGATTGCATATGTTGTCTATTCCACGTGCACTATTTTTATCGACCCCAAATTTTATCATTCGGGAATTCAGTAGTTTTAAATCGGCATTGCTTAAGACGCCAAGCCTCAGTTTGGATAATATTTGTCCATAACTTTCGTCATTTTTCTGTCTTATGTTTATTGTTAGCTCGTCATACGAGAATAAAGACAACAAATCAAAAGTATCAAGGCACCTAACATATTTCTGTATGCTTGCATTGGACAATTTTTGGAAAGCAAAATCTTCGTGAACTGGTGGTAATTGCAATAAGTCACCAAACATGATAATACTTATCCCACCAAACCAACCGTTCTTGTCATCGGATGTATCAAAGACTTCGGTACATTCGGTTATCGACAATAATAAGCTTCACATTATTTAAATAACTGTGGACAGTTTTTAAAGCTGAATCCGATAGTGGCTTGTAATTTGCAGTGCCCCCTTGTTCGACAGCCAGCAGTAATAATCGATGAATGGTTAAACCATTAACATTGTATGCAGCTAAACCTGTCGGAGCCACTACAGCCGTATCTTTGGCACGAATTATTTTATTCCACTGCACCAAGGCCTCTATAAGGAAGCTGTTGCCTGTACCACCAGATCCACTGATGAAAGATCGAATTATCGACGACGTCTCGTCATCGAAACTCATTGTTCCCGTAATCTTATCGAATATTCGTCGTTGATTTTTTTTCAAGCGATCTATTTTTTGCGTAAGACTAATTTCGTCCCCCATATTGGCAGTCATCTCTTTCAAATTTTTCATGTCGTTGACGGTTTCTAGTGGCAGACAGTCGACAGGCAAACTGCATTGTGATTTTGGCCCCTCATTTCTCGTAAGTTTCTTAAACAGCCAAGGTTTCAGCATTTTCAATGGCCATTTCTATCAAGCAAATTTTTTCGTGATAATTCATTGCTTCCACCAAATGCGCTTTACTCTTAGCAAAATCATCTGTATAATTATGGCAGCCATCGATCAATTTTGTACAATTTCTCCATGGTTTAAACAATAAGAATAGAGCATAGAAGTATTCTTCAGGCTGAGTATCAGCTTTGTACCTCCTTTGATTGATAATAAATGATACCTTACGATTTTTGCAGTAATATGTAGTTTTACCAAGCATAGTGTAAATTTTGAAGTCTGGGCCGGTTAGTGGGATCTTTTGAATATCGAACCATTTTGCGAATTCGTACAAGCTTAAAGCTTCAAGTTCAACCGGACGATTGGGAAAGTGCGTATCAACGAAATAGTCGCAAAAAATGTCATTAGAATCTTCGGGGAGGCCTTCGATTTCTTTCATATGTTTTAACTTTCTCGTTCGAATCATACTCACTTTGATCCATCTGAATACTGTTTTCGGATCAGTCCTATGAAGCGGATGACCTAATAAGACACCAGCTGCCTCTATTGCGCCTCATTCTTGGTGACTCAAGGATTTCAATGACATGGACCACAGTCAACTGACGAGAGATTTGTCAGATGCATCACAGCTCATATCCACGTCACTTTTTTTACATTTGTTGCCGTACTTAGTGCCATACTCCGTAATAAGGTACGATTTTTCACTGATAAATTGAATATCATTATTACCTCCCACATAGCATGAAAGCTTCCCGTGAAATCTTTCAAGAAAGCTTCCCATGAAAGATTCTAGAAAGTTTTCAGAAAGTTTTTTTTTAGCTTCCCAGAAGCATACAGGAAAAGCTTTCATGAAATCTTTTCAGAAGTTTCCTGAAAGGTTGCAACAAAGATTTCATAAAATGTATTTTTGAAGGTTTCATTAAAACGTTCGGGAAGGTTCCCTAATCCTTCCCGGTATGCTTCCATGAAACCATTCTAGAAGCATCAATAAAAGCTTGAAGAAAGTTTTACGGAAATTTACGGAAAAATTTCAGGGTGCTTTCCAGAAAGTTTTCATGGAATCTTTCTGAAAGTTTTCTGAGAGGTTACAAAAATGTTTCTCAAATTACTTTTTTGAAAGTTTCATTTAAAATTTCAGGAAGCTTCCCTAATTCTTCCAGGGATGCGTCTATGAAACTATTTTAGAAGATTCAATAAAAGCTTGAAGAAAGCTTTATATACACTTTCAAGGAACTTTCAGGAGACTTTCCAGAAATATTCCATGGAAGCTTCTTGAAAGTTTTCTGAAAGATTGCGAGGATGGTTTCATAGAGTCATAAGTAAACGTTTCATCGAAGACTTCAGGAAACTTTCTTAGAAGTTTCTATAAAAGTTTCCTAAAAGGTTATTTCGAAAGTTTCAGTGAAACTTTCAAAAAGCTTCCTACATACTTTCGAACAAGTTTTTAGGTTCATGAATCGCCAACGGGGGGCTTTATCGAACTCACAAGTGGATAACAGGAAATTTTTCTACAAGTACTAGCTCGTTGACTGCGAATTTTTAACTTTCAAATTCTTCATGAAGATTTTCTAAAGTTCTTTTGACGAATACTCAGTTATTCGAGGAGGTGTTCATCTCCGAACTTTAAGATAAATTAATTTTCTCATTTTTTTTAATTACGATGAGCTTATCATATAAACAATCACACGACTTTGCAGTGAGTTTACCCAAACAAGTGTCTGTAACCTTGCCAAGAAAGATTTATAAATACATTTTGAGAACCTTTCCAACGACTTTCAAGAAAGGTCTCTGGAAGTTTTCATGAAATCTCTGAAGAATCTTTCATGAAAGTTTTCTGAGACTATTTTGTCGCGGACATTTTCAGCTTTCCGAAAGCTTCCAAAAAACTTACGAGAATTCGTTCAGGAAACTTTCAAGAAAGCTCTCTGGAAGTTTCCATGACATCTCACAGGAAACTTTCAAGTAAGTTTTCTGAGACTATTTTGTCGCGGACATTTTAAACTTCTTGAAAGCTTCTATGAACGCTTCCTGGAAGATAACCAAACTTTCTTAGAAGCTTCCAAAATGCTTTCAACAAACTTTTATGCTATGTGAGCTTTCCACAATGTGAGAGTAATCGGATTATAATCATTTGTAAATGCCTCTTCTTTTGTGCAAGGCAAGTCATAAAATTCATTTTTATTTCTAACTTTTCTCTTACCCGCAATCGCAACGCCGAGATCCCTCAATACGAGGTTCTTAGTTACAGGTCGAGGAAATCCAAACTTGCAAGCATTACGAAAACCAGTCTTAGTTTTTTTGCTTCTTATGTGCAGTAGCTATTGTGTTGGTCCTGTTGATAAGACTGGACTCGTCTATAAAGTTCCGAAGAGACGCGACGATCGGGTATACGACAAGTTATGTGTTGCAGCACGAATTTTTAGCTGTCAACCTTATTTAATTAATAAATACAATATAAACTTTTATTCACTATTTATAAACTTAAATATTTATATGGCTTGTGAGGTATCTAGGTAATCGCCTCTCCACCCGTAAAAATAATATCATTGTAAAATATTTTTCATCAAAACATGTAATTAGTTATAAGCGCTTGAAATAATAAATAAACCGTTAGAGCGGTGATAGTTACGGCTACAGTGTCTAACGGCCGCCTTCAGATTTTTATGGCTTTCCGACGAATCACAGCTTACTGCGTAGTCAAGCGCCGAGATTTTGGAAGAAGCCTTTGGGTATATAAGGGCCTGTATGAGCCTAGAAAAATCACTTATCCTTATTATTGCAAGTAGCAAGAACCATTACACTGCAACTAACAGTAACTAAAGCCGCTCTAAGTATGAGTAAGTAAGTCACCTTTATTTAAATATTTTCCTGTCCATCATAAAGCCCTATATAACTAATATAGGCACCAATAGTCTCGTATAACTAAGGCGAGCACGACAACACTTGTATAAATAATACAAGCATTTTAAGACTAGTATAAATAATATCAGCATCTCAAGACTGGTATAAATAATACCAGCATCCTGAAGACCTATATAATTAATATAGGCAATTATAGCCTCGTATAAATAATACAAGCACGGTAAAACCTCGTGTATATAACACACGAGAGTGATAACGTATACATTACAAACACGAGACTCGTGTGTAGGCGACACTCTTATACGTCGTTCGTCTGATGATAATGCGGATCTGATAAAATGATAATGCGGTAAACCTCTGCCTTGATATTCGCATACCCAATAATAATGCGCAACTTCGCCAATGGGATGTTCTGGAGAATTTAAAAATTTAATAAATGCTTTTAATTTTGCATAAAAAAATCTAGCTGTCAAAAATGGGTAGGTTGCAATGAGCTCAGGGATCGATTTACCCGTGGGTCAACAGTTAGCCTCGCAAATATATTTGCCTAATTCTGGCCACATCCATTCTCCAGGACTAATACTCATAAAGAACGTAGCTGGACCGTATTCATCGGACATTTTACGAAGATTCAATCTTAGTGTTCGCCAATAAGACGCAGTCCCGCGTAACCTTGCAAATATCGTGTCCAAATTTTTACTGATAGCCTCGGTATTCACTGCATTAGCGCAATCAAGTGCTGTAAATCTTTGCTTGGGATCAACTATATTCAACTTATGGTAAATTCTATGCTGTCATTCAATGCGAAAAACAAGTATTGTTTGTGCGTTCAGAACTGTGGATAAACGGACATTAATTTATTTCTAATGAACTCGGCATCTCTTAACGGGACAAATCTGGATGCTCGTTGGCCATCTACACCCGTTGGAAACAAATCAGAAAAACATAGACAATCCGAGTTTTTCGTTTTGTCGTGCAAATTTTCAGCATAAACTTTTAGGATTTGGAATAATATAGCAAGCTCTTCGTTAATTTTTTTTTCATGCAAAGGATATATCGTCATATTCTCATAAAATTTGTCGTTTAGACATTTTTGTATTACCTACGGCAACCTCAGCATAGCATGTTCGTGTTAACACAAAGAGTCGCAGAAGACATAAATGGTGTTAATTTAGTTTTGGGGTTTCGCTTCTCCTCACTATCGTGTGCGGAAGGTATGAATGCGGCCATTGCATCCTCAATACAAACGCCAATCTCTTCCACTTCCTGAAGGAGTGCAGATGCATCGAGGGGAAGTCGGATATTTTTATAGAAGTTATTATGTTGTTTTAACCATAACAGAGCTATGTATATATTTTCTTCATGTCCACTACATCTTCCCAAACAATTTTGGTTTTTGTAGGAGCACAACGAATGAATATAAATATTTCTTGATTCGGATTCAAGGCAAACGTTTCAGGGCAAATTTTTTTCAAAGTCTTCTCCAGAGGCATGGGCAAATGAAAAGTGCGACCAACAACTTTTTCAATTTGTGCATCTGCCTAGTCCATACATCCCCCATCCACCAAACGGTGATTAGGGGTTCAGGGGGCAGTTTACATCCTTAGATCTTCATTATTCCATAATTGTCACCCGCCACTTGAGTACCCAGTCCCATGTTCGCCACACGGCAAATAGGGGCCCGGGGGAAGGACGGGATTCAACCTCAGGGCCTACGTTCCTCAGCATCAGCCTGAGCTCAATAATCTCTCAGCGATACATCTTCTCGGTGTCAGCGCTGAGGGACATACACCTTAATAACACATATCATGTGTTAATCTTCCTTGTGTCCGGAGCATCCCTGTGGCCAATCATTATACACATTGTTGTATCATAAAACGGCAATAATCTCCCCTCACCGCCTCAGCCGATGGCCAAGACAGATCTAAGAGACAGGACTTTCCTTTAGTTCATGCGATACTCCTCGCTCTTCTTCGGTTTCAGGGCACCCCCTGAGGCCATGCACTAAGCACATAAGTGCCATACACTTAACCATGCCTGGCTCTTTCTTCAATCCGTAGTTGCTTCATAACAGTGGAAGCGAATGAGCTCACCGCTGCCCAGCCTGACTGCGAGCTGAGCATGTACGCTACAACTGTTTCCAGGGTTAGCAGCTGCCCAGCTGCATTCCATAAAGATTCGCGCTCACGTGCGAACCTCGGGCAGCAGAACAGTACCTGTTCTGCATCTTCATCTTCTGTTGGAAAAGAAGGGCATGTCGCCAGGTCGTCATGCCCAAAACGACACAAGTATGCCCAGAAGCATCCGTGCCCCGACAGCAGTTGGGTGAGATAGTAGTTCATCTCCCCATGCTCCCGCTGAACCCATGGTCTTAGATCCGGGATCAACTTTGCTGTCCATCTTCCTTTGCTTGAAATGGCCCATCGTCTTTGCCAATCATCCAAAGAGCGCGTTCGCTCCAGTGTTCTATCTCTATCCAAGAGAACGCCTTCTCTCTTGCCAATTTCATAAAGCCTTGCTCGTTCGTCCGCTTCAAGGTCCAAGGGTAGCACACCCGCGAGAACGCGAACGCATGTGTGTAAGCCGAACGCAGAAGTCGCGCGGGTGCGTGAATATCAAAGGCAGTAAGTAGCAAATCGGTAAGTTTTTGGGCAAGCTTATGGACATCCCTGCTACGGCCGCCCACGTCAAACTCGACCTGAACGAGCGACGCTTGTAAAAAAGCATGAAGCAGCATCGATCGAGCGGAGATTACGCATAATAAACTTTAGTGGGGCAGGCAGTGGTTTTGACAGCTTGTACTGGAGCTCAATAAGATCGTGGCCAGCAATGAATGGCGACGCAGTCTTAGTGTATGAGGCCAGAGAGTTAGGGCTGTCGACTATGAACAGGTCGATCCACGTGTGAGATGAAGTGTTGTTACGCCAAAAGACGTGATGCGTCAACTGTGAGGAAACCAAGTGGATAGAAAGATAGATAGATAGTAGTTTATTTTGGCTAAGGACGGGTAGCCCTATATAGCCACAGCCAATGATATAATTTGCTACAAGATATCATGATGAACAGTATTTGTTACAAAGCAAAAACAAAATAAAATAACAAACAAAGTAAAATAAAAACTACACAGAGTTAGTCATATTATTACGCAAGTAATACTGGCGCATGACTCTCCCAAAGCCAGCGTTACGATAGAGCACCCTCATCTCGTGCGGCAAGGCGTTCCAAAGATTGGCGGCGTTAATTAAAAAGGCACTCTGCAGGCAGCTAAGTCGCGCAAAGGGGATGGATAAGTCCAGATTCGATCTTCTGCTGCCCCGGTCGCCACTGCCAGACTCGAAGGTGAACCTGGCCGCCAGATACGCCGGTGCGCCGCGCCTCAATATGTTGGCCAACAAACACACGACCAGAAGACTACGTCGCTCTCCGAGTTTGAGAATACGTGGAGCGAGAGATAGTCAAGGGCAGAAAAAAGCATTAAAATTATTTTAATTCACGAATCCATTTAATTTTGAATTAAAATTATTTCAATTCACGAATCAATTTTGATTTTAATGATTTTAATTCGCGAATCAATTTATCAATTGACACAGTGGCCCTTGATCCATGTTGTCCAGCTACTGAACAACTATTCAGGATTGAGGTGCAAGTCGTACTTTGCATGTGCAGTAATCAATTTCATAAGTAGGATATCTTATCTTCGAATTTCTCGAAACTACCGCTAAAAGCTTACTGAGAGTGGTCTCAAATGATTCAGAATAACATCAATAATGGTTGTTAGATAATGACTGATGAATCCTACAAGATTAAAGCTCTAGGTTTTAAAGTCAATATTTTACCACTAAACTATAAATTATCCAACTGTATGTTTTATTTAGTATCAAGCCTTCAAAAATACTTACCCAATTTTGTTCATTTTTATTTCTTCATTTCTATACGATGAAAAAACTGAATAATTTAGAATTTCAGTGGTTTTTATTAAGTATTCTTCTGTATTTTCAAGAACTTCATCATTAATTTCACTTGAACTTTGACGTTGAAATACATTTCCAATTATTTCCGAAAAATCTGAGCTCAACGTTGCATGATTTACCTAAAATTTAAATTTATAGAAATCGATACTGCTATGTTTAAATATTCCAGTTCTATTTGGCATCATGACATTAGTGATTTATGATTTGGCAAACTTACTACACAAATAATTGTTTCAATTGTAAGTAATTTTTTTACATTTTGTAATGAGGGTATCTTGCCACAATTTATCATGAATTTATCATATTGGATGTGTAATTCTATTGTCTAAAGTTATGATGCCATGGTGTCGGATAAGCCGTTGTAAATTCGCATACATGCGTCGTTCGGATCTATTACTACGAGAATAATAAATATCTGTTTATTCCGTTGTAGGATGATAAAAGACTTGCGATAGCCGATGAATTAATAAAATAATTTGAAAGTTCAAAGAAAGAAAAAAGGAAAAATTAACATTATTAAAAGTATACAATTAGCTGTCTAAGGACAACTATCAGAAGTGAAACTTCAATAAATTAAATTCAAACATCAATATATTTAAAAAGAAAATCGTACAAAAAATTTAAAAAATAGAAAAAAATCGAAAACTTGAAAAAGTAAACTTGAGTAAAGTAAAAAAGTAAAGTAAAAAAATCCAAAAAAATCGAAGGAAATCAAAAGAATAAAAAAAATTAAAGTTCAAACAAGTCTCAATGTAATTGAAAGAAACAAATATTCAAAATCGAGTTAAATTTAAGAAAATTCAAAAATAAAAATTCAACCGAAGAAAAGGACTCTGAAGTTTCACTTCTGGTGCTAATTCATATACAAAGCATTCTAGAGAATTTAACCACCAGAAGTGAAACTTCAGAGTCCTTTTCTTCGGTTGAATTTTTATTTTTGAATTTTGTTAAGTTTTACTCGATTTTGAATACTTGTTTTTTTCAATTACATTGAGACTTGTTTGAACTTTAATTTTTTTTATTCTTTTGAATTCTTTCGATTTTTTTGGATTTTTTTTACTTTACTTTTTTACTTTACTCAAGTTTACTTTTTCAAGTTTTCGATTTTTTTCTCTTTTTTAAATTTTTTGTACAATTTTCTTTTTAAATATGTTGATATTTGAATTTAATTTATTGAATTTTCACTTGTGATGGTTGTCCTTAGACAGCTAATTATAGTATTTTATTAATGTTTATTTTTCCTTCTTTCTCTCTTTGCACTTTTAAAGTAAAAAGTAAAAAATAATTAAAGTATTTCTCGAAAAAAAAAATGTTATACCTCGGCTTCGCCTCGGTCACTCACGTGCCCTGAGACTTTTCTGTTTTTCCCGGCCTAGGGCAGTAATATACTATTTTTTCAATTTGGAGAAGGGAGATTCCCTTAATATATGCGCATCTTACATTCAATCATTTTTTCTTTACCATTTCAATAAGGACTAGTTGGTCTTGGAATCATACCCAGGTGAAAATAGTATCTAAGATCTTGTTGGGAAAATGGTGGTTAATTAAATATACTTAGTTTTAACAAAACAATAATTTAATAAAGATAAAAAAAAAAACAATGATTACAACAACCCGAGTGTGACAACAGTGCTGGTCTCTGTACGAATCGGAGCACTCGACTCTTAGCTGGCAAGCAAAGGTGTCGCGCGTACGCTATCCCCACTCACTCATTATCACTCACACACATGCGTATACGTATTTACTCAGCGTGAAAGTACAATATTCCTAACACGCCTCCTTACTTTCACAGCATATCATCAAAACAATGATTTTATAAATTATTATTACTTTACAAAATTACATGTATCAATTTCAATTATTGTGATTTTACAAATTACAAAGTTAGAAAGTAAATGTCTAATTTAAATTTAACATTTCTCTACACCTTTCAAACTTTTCTTTACACAACGATTTAGTAAATATATCGGCGATATTGTTATTTGATTCAACTTTTACAATTTTTATTATGTTTTCCTTTACCATTTCATGTACATAATGGTAGTGGACCTCAATATACTTTGAGTTTTTCGTAAAATTACCATATTTTGCTATATCAATTGCGCCTGAATTATCTTCATATATGACAACAGATTCCTTAAATCTAATGTTAAACAATTTTAGTAACTCAATTACAATTTTAATCTCACTAGCTGCTTCAGACAGGGCAACATATTCAGCAAAAGTTGAGGCTTTAGTAACAGATTTTTGCTTTCGCGATTTCCAAAATACACAATTTCCAAACAATCTCAATACAAAACCAGTAGTTGATTTTCGATCTATATTATCGCCTGCCCAGTCAGCATCAACAAAACAATCCAATATTTCACAATCATTATCACCTCTGAAAGTCAAACTTAAATCTTTCGTTTTATATAGATATTTTAATATTCTTAAAGCATATTTAAAGTGTGTTTCATCATAACTATTCTGAAATCTACTTAAGTAATTAACTGCAAAACTTATGTCTGGTCTTGTTGCTGAGCCTATATATAATAAAGCTCCAATCAAATTTCTATATTTAATATTCAATTCACAATTATCCGATTTTTCAATCTTTAAGTTAACTTCCATAGGTGTATTGAATAGTTTACTATTTTCCAAATTATATTTATTTACTAATGATTCTATATATTTAGTTTGATTTAATTTCATTATTTTTTGTGACACATTATAGATTACATTAATACCTAAGTATTCTGAAATTTGACCCATATCTTTCATTTTAAACTTTTCTGACAATCTTATTTTAATTAACTTAATTAGATCTTTATTCTTACTGCAAATTAACAAATCATCAACATAAATCAATAAATAAACTGTTTCTTTTTCTCTTACCATAATATACAAACAAAAATCAATATTATTTTTAACGAAACCTAATTTAATCAAGAATTTATCCAAACATTCATACCAAGCTCTAGGGCTTTCTCGCAAACCATACAGTGCCTTTTTTAATTTATATACTCTATTTGTTCCATCGTCGTAACCCTTTGGTTGCTTTACATAAACATCTGATTTCACTATACCATTGAGGAAGGCTGTTTCAACATCCATTTGTTCAATGTAAAGTCCCATTCTACAACTGTATGATAACAAGACTTTTAAAGTTTGCATTTTTACAACTGGTGCATAGATATCATCAATAAAATCTCTTTGTTGAAATCCACGAACAACCAGACGAGCTTTATATTTATTGTCTGATTTTATTTTATATATCCACTTTACATCAATAATTTTTTTATTTTTAGTATTTTCAACTAACTCCCAAGTTTTATTTTCTTTAAGACTATTAATTTCTTTATCCATTGCAATTTTCCAATTTGCGCTATCTTTGGCGTTAATCGCCTCCTCAAAAGTATGTGGTATATCAGTTCTACATAAATTCGCAAAAATACAATTATTATATGCCTGACTATCGTATCTGTTAGGTACACTTTTTGATCTTGTAGATCGTCTCAATGGAGTCATTTCATCCTCTTTTGTTTCATTTTTAATTCTCTCCTTTTCAACCTTTTCCAATTTAAGATCAAAATTTACATTTTTATTTTCATCATTTTCACTTTCACTCAAACTTTTGAAGCTATTTTCATTATTATCATCATCATCATGATGATTTTCTGACTTCACATCAAAATCTGAATCATCTTCACTGATTTCATCATCACTTTCATTCATACTTATGCCTATACATTTTTCATTTGAATTTAATATTTCTATGTTTCTCGTTACAATAATACGACCGTTCAACAATATACGATATCCATTATTTTCATAACCTACTAAGATTCCAATTTCGGCTTTTTTATCCCATTTTGATTTTCGTTTTACTTCAGGTGTTCGTACAAAGACTTTACTTCCATATAATTTCAAATTAGAAACATCCGGTTTCTTACCAAAAAATACTTCATAAGGAGTTTCCTTTTGTATGCTATTTGTTATAGTTCTGTTTTTTAAATAGGTTGCTGCACACACAATTTCCGGCCAATATTTTTTTTCTATTTTAGCTTCATCCAACAAACATCGCGATATATTCATTATGGTTCGATTAAACCTTTCTGCAACTCCGTTTAGTTCATGAGTATATGCAGGACACGGAGAAATTACAATACCTTTATTTTTAACAAACTTATCCACGTCATTATTAATATACTCTTTCCCGTTGTCGCATCTCAAATATTTAACGCGTTCACCGAGCAAATTTTCACATTCATTTACATATCTTTTCAAACAATCGCATACTTCAGCTTTCGATTTCATAGTATAAATTCGTGCAATTTTACTGTAATCATCTATGAAAGAAATAAAATATTTTTCTCCTTTGAAACCAACCGTTCGAAAAGGTCCACACACATCTGTGTGTACTATTTCCAATAATTTTGTTGCCTTTTGTCTATTATTTTTGAACGGTAAATTAAACATTTTATTTTCAATACATACTTTGCATTTCATGAATTCATTACTTAAATCTTTAGGAATACCATTCACTAATTGATTTTTACTTAAAATATTTAAATATTTAAAATTTATGTGGCCCAATAACCGATGCCATTTTTCCTTAGAATTCATTGTATCTACATTTGCGTTTGCTATATTTATAAATTTATTTTTATTCGATACTACTGTGTAACTTCTCATGTGATATAAATCGTTTATTTTTACCGCGACAGCTGTTATTTCATTTTCTTTATCAATTATCTTTGCTAATTTATTTTCCAAAATGATTTTATTATCATTTGTTACTTTGCTAACACTTATTAAATTCGCTGACATGTTTTTAGCATAGAACACGTTTTTCATATTAACTTTCTTTTCTTTTCCGAAAACGTTAAAGATGCTAACCACATTACCGACTTTCGTAGCTTTTACAGTGCGGTTATCACCTAAGTGTATATTTATAGGATTTTTCAAAGTTACAAAGTTTTCAAAATGATTATCCTCATTTATGATGTGGTCTGTGCAACCACTATCCAGTAACCAATTTATGATGTGTGAGTCGCTATTATAATTAATATCGCTAACCTCACGTTGATGTGCTGTATTACAGTCTACCTTTACAATCCAAGCTCTGATATCTTCTTTCTGCTGTCCTTCCTGTTCGGCTCGATGCGCGCGCATTCCTCTTTGGCCTCTGCCTCTTCCACGGTTGCCACGTTCTCTTTGATATCCACCTCGTGTTGATCGCCATGATGACTCGCTATTTGTCCTATCACGATCGCCATATTTGCAATCCCGTTGAATGTGCCCAATTTTTCCACATTTATAGCATTTTCTTCTGTCCGATAGGAATGCATTTGATTTTGGTTTAAACTGTTCTTCCTTTTGTTGTTTTAGCTCTTTCATCAATATTTTACTTTTGACATATTCAGCTGTTTGTCCTTCCTCCTTTAATACGTCAATTAAGTCGCCTATATAACTGTACGACTCTGGTAACGAGTTCAATATATAGTTCAATTTTTCCTTTTCTGTTACTTTTGCACCAGCACTTTTTAAGTCATTAACGCATTTCTCAAAATCACCAAAAAATGTAGCTGCATCACTATAATTTTTTAATTTAATTTTTTCCAAGTTATTTCGATAAATAATCTGAAGAGCCGTTGATTTCTTCAGATACAAACTGTCTAGTTTTTTTATCATTTCATATGCAGTTTCTTCGTCGTTTAGATATTCTAGCTGTCTATTAGAAATGCTGTTGTATATAAGACTTATGGCTTTTACTTCTTTAGATGTCCATTCCTCACCATCTTTATCAGCCTTGGCTCTTTCGACGGTTTCTTCACACTTTTTCAATTTAATGGCCATCATTAATCGTTTCTTCCACATGACATAATCCTCACCATCAAACACAGGTATTTTTACTTCATCTTTATCTGCCATGTTTCTTAATTTTCACTTCACCTTCTCGAACGTTCTAACTTGAACGAGATACACTCAGTTGTCGTAAACCACTTGTTTCTCTCTTCCGCTCGTGATCTCGAACTTTCTGACTCGAACGAGATACGGTTATATTTTTCAAGAGAAGACGTAGAACGTGTAGAAAAAACAAACTAACTAACCACGCTCCTGTGCTACCATGTTGGGAAAATGGTGGTTAATTAAATATACTTAGTTTTAACAAAACAATAATTTAATAAAGATAAAAAAAAAACAATGATTACAACAACCCGAGTGTGACAACAGTGCTGGTCTCTGTACGAATCGGAGCACTCGACTCTTAGCTGGCAAGCAAAGGTGTCGCGCGTACGCTATCCCCACTCACTCATTATCACTCACACACATGCGTATACGTATTTACTCAGCGTGAAAGTACAATATTCCTAACAGATCTGACTCCAGATCTGGCATCAGATCTGGTATAAGTTCTGACAAATGTGCACCAGATCTGACATCAGATCCGATACCAGATCTTGTATTCGATAATCGAAATCAGAACTTATATCAGATCTGACATCAGATCTAATGTCAGATCTGAAGTAACTGTATTGACTCTAATTGATTAAACAATAAGTTTATTAATAATTAAAATTTTATAATAAATCTTGATACTAAAAGTTGTTGAATCAATTTGAGTTCACATTATCAGAATCCTAAATATTGTAGGAATTCTTCTTAAAGATATCATCGATTTGATTATTTAAATATAACAAAATTTGTTATAAAATTTTAATTATTCATAGACTTATTGTTTAATTAATTAGAGTCAATACAGTCACTTTAGATCTGACATTAGATCTGATGTCAGATCTGATATAAGTTCTGATGTCGATTATCGAATACAAGATCTGGTATCAGATCTGATGTCAGATCTTGCATACTATTTTCACCTGGGATAACCACTGTGTGTCAAGACAGTCAATCTTTGACCCTTTCTTTTCATTAATCCCCACACTCTTTTAATTTTGACTCTAATAATCGTCATAAATAAAAAAAAAAATCAATGTTAAAAACGTGTATGGGGCGAAAGGGCCTAGCCGGGTAAGATGGTCAAAATTGCCTCCAACCAAATTGAAATAAAAAAAAACCTATATGGATAGATTGGTAGGGTCCTAGGGCCTAACATAACCTCAAATAAAATACAAACGTAATTTTTAGTTTTTTTTTAATATATATCACGCTACCTGAGGTTCTGAGAAGTTAATGTTTTTTTAAAAATTAAGTTTTTTCAAGTACTATAACTTGGTATTTTTTTCAAAATTTTTGGCACGAAATTCAAACCTGTATATCGATTTAAAATTTTTTAAATAAAAAAGAAACAAGTAGAAGTTAGACGTAATCGCGAAAAAAATTTATTCTGTTCAAAATCATCCAAAAAATATGTGTGATTATTTTCAGATTTTTTTATGAAGCAGTAAGGGGTTGAAAAAATAAAAAACCGATTTTTCTTCGATTTTATCGTTTTTTATGGTAGTAATTTTGTTTAAACAAATCAAAAACCTCATGTACATGGTATTTTTTAACAAGAAATTCGACGTTGACCTTGGATTTGACCTTGTTCATAATCTCTTAGCTACAGCGAATAAAAATTGATTTTTTGTCCGGTGACCCCCATTTTTTACTGCAGAAATGAAAAGAACAAAAAATTTTACGATAAATTATATGTTTTGTTTTTTTGTTCAAGTTCATTTTAAGGTCTCTACAGACTCAAATAGAACCCCTATTTATATTCGTAAATGAAGCTCAAATATACAATTTTGAAAAGTCATTTTGTGAATGTAAAATTTTCAAATTAATTTTTTATTTTATATTGAATTTTTCAAAAAAACCAGAAATACATTTGTTTCAAAAATGGAATATATTTTTATTAGTTTATTATCGTTAGTAACATTCATGGAAATGTGTGCTTTAATTGTACAAGTAATAATTTATGCAATAAATCTTGAACAGTATATTCATTAATTACAGGTATTTCTTCAGAATCGAAAATTTTTGCTAATGCCTCAGCTGGTTTAATAATTTTCGATAAATATTGAGCATGTGATAAATAATATATTACAGCAGCGACATGTGAACAACATCAAATAGGACGCGTACCATTTGCACATTCACAATAATGGGGTTGAATTGCATTGTAGCCCATTCTATTTGGCAAATATTCAATAAAACAATTGTATGTTTTTGATTTGATGTGTCTTGACCGAATTGGAATTTTTAATAGCGAAAAAGATTCTTTCAGATAATTTAGATTGATGTTATTGTCTTGATCAACCAATTCTGCCAAATAGGATATCGATTGCTTAAGTTGATATGTGCCCGTAAAATATGTTATCAAATCATTAGTTGTTAATTCTGGAAAGTCAAGAACGTTATTGGATGTTAAACTTTGAAAAAGAGTTTTGCGTCGGCCCCATCTTTTAGTTTCTGCTTCTTCTTGTAAGGTATTTTGCAGATCTTTTCTCAGCCTTATTTGTCCAATTACTTCATTGTTGGTAGAAATTTCGGATACGTAGCGTTTTCCAAAAGTATCAATTAAAACATATGCAATTTTACAGTATAAACCTGCATTAGGAAGCATTTTGTTATCAAATTGATTTTGCAGGAGTTTATATTTTTGACTTATTACTTCGTGCACAGCTTCGACAACCCAACGAACCATTGTGACCATTCGAGATTCATTGGCTTCTATAGCTGTTAATTCTTTTCGATTTCCTTTTAAAGCAGGCATGAATACTTCATACTTTAACTCTAATAGTTTTGCTATAACATCACAAAAACCCCGATCCAAAAAAAACTTGTCACCATCGCGAAAAAGAGTCGTCAAACCTTCTGTATTATTTAATATGCTTTCAAATATCTTAGCGTGGTTTTCAGTTGCATTGTAAGGACCAAGCACATCAACAATATACCCATTTGTTGTACATATTGTAAAAGGTTTGCAAAGTGGCGCTTTTTTCTGCCCAGAATAAGATTTCCTCTGATATTCGTTGTTCGAGCTTTTTTCGTGACGAAGGTAAGTCCCATCACATACTAGAGCAAGCTGATTATCTGAAATATCATGTAGTTGTCTAGCCACAGGTGCAGTTTGAGTTATTAAAAACTGGTGACAACCCAATGAAAATATTTTATAAGTTCTAAGGCAAGATTTTAAAAAGATCTTGATAAAATCGTAAGACATGTGGTAGCAAGTTCTTGTATAAGATCTTGATAAAATAGTAAGACATCTGGTAGCAAGTTCTTGTATAAGATCTTGATAAAATAGTAAAACTTCATCACAATCATGAAATTCAAATTATATAAGAACTTGTTATTTCAAGTCTAGTAATAAAATCAAAAACCCTCCTAAGAATTTGCTACCTGAAGTCCTCCAGTTTTATCAAGATCTTATATAAGAACTTGCTACCAGATGTCTTAAAATTTTATCAAGATCTTTTTAAAATCTTGCCTAAGAACTTATAAAATATTTTCATTGGGGCAACATGCTCTGATTCCAAAGCGAAATGGTAAGACGTCCTTTTCAAATGATTGAAGAATCGATGTCGAAAAGTCAGATACCTGCTGAGGGCGTTCCAGACCGAAGTATAGCTGCAATCATATTATTTGAGTTTCCTGATCATAATTTGAAAAAAAACAAAACTAATGCTTGGGTTATGTTACGGGATTGCTTATTTCTTAGAGAAGTCATCATACTCTGCAATTGGTTTATATTTTCCCAGGTTATACCTGTAAAAATAATTAAACGATCTTCTGGTAGCGTAAACTCTCCAATTTAATGGTAAGCTCTTTATCAACGTCAATTCGTAGATTTTCTAAAGTTTTGAAACTTCAGATACTTTTATTGAGTTTTAAAAAAATTTTATCTTATTTTTTCCAATTTCATCTTCATAGAAGCGTTTTTTTAACATATGTTTAGAGCAGCCATGATTTCCATATGATATAAATATTGGCTTAGATACATAAACTTGTTTTCGAGCGTCATATGGTACTAACACTATATTTGATGTATTACCGCATATAAAACAATATTTATGTGTTGAAACTGGTCTTGGAATAGGTAACTCCACGCATTCCTCAGGTTCATACTTATTCTTGACACATGTCCAGGGTTCTTCATAACTAGATTGTGAAGATATGTGTATTTCTGACGATTCTTAACTATCAGAGGAAGTGGAGAGTTGTGTTGATGGCCCTTGATTAGTAAGAAGAGCTTCTTCCCTCTCATGCTTCGATTTTTGGAATGTGAATGTAGTATAGCATTCCTTACAGATAAAATCTCTGATCACGCAGTTTACTGTTAACATGTTATTTATTTCATCTGCTAGTACAGTAGAATTGACGTATTTTTTGAACCCAGATTGTTTGTTTTCAGTCATATTACATTTAGCGCATTTCTTAATTTTATTTTTAGTGACCTGTGATGCCATTTTTGACCTGAAAGCAATGAATTAATTTTTGAAAAAATTTTTTTTTAGATAGTTTTTTTATTATTTTTTTATACTTTGCCGGCTAGGTGCTGCCGCACTTCTTGATTAGAACATTAGTTGATAAAAATTTCATAGTGTTAAAGTCTTTTTTTATTTATATTCAAGAAAATCACTAAATAAATTTTTTTTCTAAATCAATTTAAAATTTTTGCTTTGATAATATTTCATTGCAATTATGCGAATGCATTTGTGTTATTCATTTTTTTACATTATCCAAAAAAAAGAATAATCACGAATGGAAAGTATATAGATTTGGAAACAAAAACGACACAGCAAAAATAGTAGTGTAATACAGGGATAATAAAACTGATTTTAATCGAATTTAAAAAAATCGAATGTTTTAATGCTCGAAGTAATTGTGAAATACATATTATTATATTTCTGATATAATTTTTTACCCTCCTCGCTTTTTAGTGATCTTGGATTCTTGAGTCAAAAGATGTTTTCACAGACACTGATTTCGCATAAATGAATGCAATTAATTAGTCATAAATGCAAATTTTTTATACTGTACACTGTTTTTATTTACAGTTTCTTTTTAATCAAAAAAAATAAACTGAAGAATTAGGAAAAAACTATTTAACTTATACGTTTGTATTTACTGTTATATTACACTGTTTTTATTTATTTATTTTTCTTTATCAACAAGATAAACTGAAATAATTAGGTAGAAACTATTCAGGTTATTCGTTTTATGACATTTGTATTACGTTTGTATTACGTATGTATTACGTTTGCGATACGTTTGAGATACATTTGTGATAATACAACGACTACGTGAAGTCCACTACACTACTGCTACGAAGCGTCGCCCGCAACAGCATCAATACATACATTTTTACAGCAGACGAGTTCAAACGTATTGCATACCCGGGCCTAAAACTGCTCATCAACTGGTTGTCAGTGCGCTCTAATTGGTCTATTTTAAAAAAATACAGTTTCCTGTCGTTGCAAGTGGCGCGTTAGGTTTTAAAAAATTCGTTAAAAAATAATAATTTGAGATTCATGTACTTGAATTGAATCTTCTTACTCGAAAAATGTAAGAATAATAGACTTTTATGATTTTTTACGCAAAACTCTTTTTAAACAGCCATCTTATTATAAAAAATCTTCTAATCAATATTGAGCAGTGCGATTGTTTCATCATTTTCATGAGTGTAGCGGAGATGGAGCACTGGTTCTTTCGAAACTGTGCAATAGATAATTTATGTACAAATATATTAAGAATACTGTTACTGTATCGACTTTATACGTGTTTTAAACTTTGAAAATGGTAAATTCAGAAAAAATGATTCAAATTTTTAAACTTTTTCCTACCATATAAAAAATCTAAAATAATGAACACGATGCTCTCAGGAAGAATAAATGAAAATCTACATTTTTTCACTACCAAATGGAGTCATCGTAAAAAATGTCATTTTTTTTTTAATAATTCAATTCAAAATAAAAGATTAATTTGTAACTTTTTCATTCACAAAATGACTTTTCAAAATTGCATATATGGAATTTTGTACTTCTTCCCCATCTTATGAAAAAATGAGCTTGAAAGAAAACTTAACATCATTGAAAAAAAATACCTCATTTGAGCTTCATTTACGAATATAAATAGCGGTTCCATTTGAGTCTGTAGAGACCTTAAAATGAACTTGAAAAAAAAACAAAACATACTCTATCGTAAAATTTTTTGTTCTTTTCATTTCTGCAGTAAAAAATGGGGGTCACCGGACAAAAAATCAATTTTGATTCGCTGTAGCTGAGAAGTTAGGTTCAAGGTCAAATCCAAGGTCACCGTCGGATTTCTCGTCGAAAAATACCATGTAAGTTAGGTTTTTGATTTTTAAAAAAAAAAATTACTACCATAAAAAACGATGAAATCGAAAAAAAATCGGTTTTTTTTTTTTTTAGCCCCTTACTACTTCATAAAAAAATCTGAAAAAAATCACATATTTTTTGGATGATTTTGAACAAAATAAATTTTTTTCGCGATTACGTCTAACTTCTACTTGTCTCTTTTTTGTTTAAAAAATTTTAAATCGATATACAGGTTTGAATTAAGCGCCAAAAATTTTGAAAAAAATACCAAGTTGTAGCCCTTGAAAAAACTTGATTTTTAAAAAAAATTCACCCCTCAGAACCTCAGGTAGCGTGATATACATAATTAAAAACTGAAAATTACGTTTGTATTTTATTTGAGGTTATGTTAGGCCCTAGGACCCTACCAATTTATTCAAAGGTATATTTTTACATGTACTACATGTAGGTATTTTTTTCAATTTGGTTGGGGGAAAATTTTGACCATCTTACCCGGCTAGGCCCTTTCTCAAAACTCCTAGCGACTCGCGCAACAGCGTTTTTGAGCGAAATTGCTCAATTTCTACCTCGCTCTAAAAGTACCTAAACGAACCTGAAAAAAATAACCAATCAATGATTTCGATAGGAAAATGGCTCAGCTTTCCGATGGTGAGGTCAGATTTTCCGGAAATTTTCATTTTCACCTCGGAAAATACAAGTAAACTTTCAAACTCGAATATCTCAAAATTCGTCTTTTTTGCGTTTTTTACTGTTTCAATGGTAAGCTGAGGTCTTTTTACATAAGGACTTTTTCAAAGTGTAATCCACATAATTTCTGTGAGAGATACGAGAAAACATAGTCGGCGCTCGGCCGTCCGGCCGCCCAAACGCGCAACTCGTGGCTCGCTGTAATCGCAATTCCCACAAATGACAATGTAATTCAACTTGAAAAATAAATAAAAATATGGTTTTTATGCGTTTTTTGTCTTAGCTTTCTTGTGCCGCAGTCGGTTATTTTTTGTAATTTTCAATTTCCTACGGAAAAATGGACTTGAACGTTTATTTCATATTTTTCTTGAAAAATATCGCAATAAAATCAAGTTTGAAGATTGACATTCATTACCTGTTTAGTCGATCCGGCATTAAGTTTACGAAAATTGTCTTCAGTTCCTGAAAAAAAATTATATCAATTTGATAATTTAGAAGAGAACACTAACGATACATTTGTATCTTAAATAAACTAACTCATTTATTAAAGTTATAAGAAAATAGTTTGAATAAGTTGAATCAATTTATTATCTTAAAAAAGCGTTTTTCGGCCATTGATGCTATCGCCTTGAATTAAAAACATTCAAGGTAATTGTTCTATACAAATAACTTAGCATTAAGTATTGTAAAATTTAAATACAATAATTAAAAATGATGAGAATAAGACTGGCAAACGAACACAGAGACAGGCAAGAGCTGTCGCGTGAATGTATGTGTGAATGTAAGCAGCCAACGCACACCGGCGCATTAGATCGAACCCGCGCATGTATGTATCTCGCGTATGTGTACGAACGCATGTGTGTGAGCCGAACACAGAGAAAGGCGAAAGCTGTCTGTAATGAATACTTTGGACTGAGGGTGGATTAAACAAACGACCACAAACACTTCACTTTACCTTTACTTATCTAATGTTTATTATCAAAAAAGAAGAGAACGAATCTAACTGTATATTTATTATGAAATCGAACTAGCTTCAAAAAACAAAGAGAATTAGTATGATTGATACAAAGAAAAACTAGCTTTGAGCGTTGTAACGGTGGGATCAGGTGTTGGCTTATAATGATAAGTCGTAAAAGTTCAGTAACAAGTATTTGTTGATTTATCGATAAACTAAAGATTAATTATTTACAAAAATAGCTAGGAAATGAAGCAAACTTAATGATTTGAGTTTATTAAAATCAAAGAAAAGTATTAATTTTGATTGCAAAAAGAACAAAGTCGGTACCTGGAACAAAGTGAGTGTCGGTTCGAATAAGTCTCTATCAATCGGTACAAGTGTCACACATAAACCGCTTCGGGTCGGCCGATGTGGAACGGAGGAACAGGATAGGGATCGGGTCGGGGATGCTCACGTGTGCCCACGAGAGTCGGAGAGAGTGCGTGTGCTCACGCACTAGAAGGTATGATTGTGTTACGTGTGCTCACGTACACTGCTTGATACGTGTGCTCACGTATCAAGAATCGAGCCTCTCACCTCGTGTGCTCACGATGCGATGCTCGCTTTGGCCAGAGCCGAATCTACCTTACCGCTGCGAGTTGCCCGCTCATATAGACGGGCGCCAGCGGTGGGGGCCACGCGTTGCCTAGTTGTGACGACCACGTATGCGGCCGCACGAGCGCTCGTCTGCTGCGCGATCAGCTGAGCGAGCCGCAGAGCAGACGAGCGCGCCGCGGTAGGCCCCACGTATGTTGCTAGTTGCTGCAACGCGCGGCCCCCACCGTCGACGCCCGCCTATGAAAAACCAGCGAGCCGCGACGGTAGAGCAGATTCGGCACTAGCCAAAGCGAGCGACGCATCGTGAGTACACGAGGTGAGAAGATCGATTCTTGATACGTGAGCACACGCATCAAGCCGTATACGTGAGCACGCGTAACACGATCATACCTTCTAGTGCGTGGGCACACGCACTCTCTCCGACTCTCGTGGGCACACGTGAGCATCCCTGACCCGATCCCCGTACCGTTCCTCCGTTCCTCACCGACCGACCCGGGGCTGTTTATTAGGGTGGAGCGAAGTAGGCGAAAAATTTTAGATCACTTTGGAATAGTGTTCAAAGTTCATCTTTTACACAAACAAAACAACAGCCGTTCACTAGACGTTGGCAAATGATATTTTCTACTGCAACCAGAACGTCAAACTCCGTTTTTTCGTATTTTTTCGTTTTTCTCGAATAAAAATTATAAGCCCCCACCTGATCCCACCGTTACATAGTAACACGAGTATATGCGTGGGACCTACAGCGGCGCGCTCGTCTGCTACGCGACTCGCTCAGCTGGTAGCAGACGAGTGTTCGTGCGGCCACATACGTGGTCATCACAGCGTAATGGCGTCTCTAGTACATGTGTGTCGTAGCAGCGACGAACTCAATGTGAAGCGACAGAGCGAGAGCGCGGCTGTTGGCCGCACGCACGAGTTTCCTCTCCCTTAAGGCCGCACTGCTGTGTGTGAGACAGAGACGATCGTCGCGCGAATACCAACATCCCCTCCCAAGACATTGCCTCTTGATTAGTTTTTACCTGTAACAAAACAAAACATTTTTTATTATAGTCTAACTTAAAATTCAAAATTGATTCTGTCAATCTAGTGTGCTGTTCTAGCGCGAGCGGTTTGGTGAAAATATCAGCTAATTGATTTTTCGAGCAAATCCATTTTATCTTTACCAAGCCTTTAGCTACACACTCTCGAATGTAATGATATCTAATTTCAATCACATGTCTAAGCTTATTTTTGCAGGTCAATGCTTTTACCTCTGCTGCCATATTATCGCAGTACAATGTCATAGGTGCAAAATTCCTATCTAGCATGAGGCTGATTGATGAGTACAATGAGATCAACTCCTGGCACGCTATACTCATGGCAACGTACTCAGCTTCACAGGTGGATAGGGATACGAGATTTACCTTTTTCGTCTTCCAAGCTATCGTATCGCCAAACAGTTTTACCAGATAGCCACTGGTAGTCAAAGAACCTTTACAATCTGCATAACTAGCGTCAGAATAACTCTCCAGACTGTCTAACTTACCGGTAAATTTCACTCCCACATGCTTAGTGTACTTCAGGTATCTACACACTCTAGCTGCCATATTCCATTCTACCTGTGTTGGATTAATTTGGTGCCTACTCAGAACATTCACTGCAAAGGAAATATCTGGTCGAACTACACTAGCTAAGTACATCATCTATAAGTGCCCGATATGATTGGTTGTTTGTGTTTAACACTGGCTGTATATGATCGAGCTCTTCTCTAGTTTTCCTTTCTCGATTTGCAACTTGATTTGACACCATCGGAGTTTTCTGAGGATGCATTTCACTGTACCCAAATCTTTGCAAGAGCTTAGTTATTTATTCTTCTAGCGTGAGCAGGGATCCCGTTCTTGAAAGAATTCAAGATGGCGGCCGGGCGCGAAATTCAAATCATTTAAAAAGTTGAATATCAAAAACTATTAGAAAAAATTGTCAGGTTAATTTTCAAAAATGTATAAAATGGAAGGAAACACAATCCAGGACAGTAATCCATTTAACCCAGCTCGCACATTTTATTTTTATTTAAATTTGAGCTTACAATTTTTTCTAAAATTAAATATTTAATTTTTTGAATGATTCGAATTTCACCACATTAAATTCTCGTAAAACCGTATTTATGCCCATCTAAATAGAAAAATGCCTAAAACATGAAATCATTTAAACAGTATCTTTTAAGTTAATCAAGTTAATGTTTATTAGCAATAAAATTTTACAATAAATAAATTATTAAACATTTTTTCAAAGAACGCCTACAGTCGCTAAACTATTCCAATTGCTGGTTTCTCAAGTTAGAAATGATTGAAGTAATTTTTTGGCGCATCGAATTCATTATTTGCTGCGAAAACCATTGCTTTAATTTTCGATTTGGATTTTTGAAATCGGGAATTGGCTTCTGCATGTAAAATAAAAAAGTGAATAAACTTGTGAGCAATTATCATAAGATCAACATTTTGCTGTAAAAAACTATTTCGAGCTTACCAAGAAAAACTGTTCTACATATTTCATTAAAAATAATCCGCAATCATTGCCATTACTCTGTTGCGGTACTTTTAAATTAACGGCTTTCAAGTTTTCGTCGGTGAACTCGTGCTGGTATCCTCGTTCTTTCAACTCCTCATTTAAAAATGTTTTTACTAGCGGAACTTCTTCTCTATCACAATTGTTTGAAGACAAGAAATCAAAAATAAATATAACACTTCTCTCAGAATTTCCATGTATGTGCTCATTTGCGAAGCACACAATTATTAAAAACCAATGTAAACTGAAAATGAATGATGTTTTAATCAATTTTTATGAACAAAGATATACCGTAGAACAATTTTCATGCAAAATGTTAATTACTCAGTACTGCTCAGTCGCCGAGATGTAATAATAAATAAATGCAGTGCATCATATATGTAGGTTTAAGGCTCCTAATAGTGTTATAATTTTTACTAAGAAAGGCAGAACCACTGTGCACAGCAGAGGTACATGTAGTTCGTTTCTACGATGACGACGACAACGAAGTGACGTGAAGTTGCCGCTTTAGCATTGATATGTAAAGATGCTTATTTAATATTTCAAAGTAGAAAAGAGCGCTTATCCAGTTGTATCTTTGCAAGTATAGGATCGTACATAGACTGTGGCTTCGCATCTTTGTTCTGCCACATATATTGTCGTCGTTATCGTTGTTCGTAAATAGTATATTTAACAATGCATGTAGGAGCGCACACAGTAAAATAAAAAAATATTTGCTAGCACATCTCAAGAAGCAAGCAAGAAAGTTGCATCTACTTAATACGCACAACCAAACGAACAACAATACAAGCAAGCTTGAATATGCATCAAAGAGAGATGAGGTGAGCTCGAAAAGCTCGTCCCACAGCTAGCTCTGATATATATTCAGCTCCGAACGATAGTGTAAGGCAGTACGGCTCAGCATGCAGTGGCAGCTTTCAAAGCTCTGTCAACATTTTCGTTGTGTACTTGCGAGCGAATTTCGTCTCAAATTAGATAAATAATAGATGATTTATTTTTTTTTTTAATTTTTATAAGTGAGGCAACCTACCTCTGATTGATTGGAAAAATCAAAAAATCTTTGTTGAAAAGATCAATTTTGCGATGCCATTTTTTTACTGCTTCATACCCATGTACTTGGAACTGGGAATACAAAAACGTGCTAAATATAAAGCAGTGATTTCTGTCTTCTTCAGAAATTAGTTCACATTGAATGTAACGCATGTAAAAATCGATTATAACATCGTTTATAAACTCCCCTTCTTGCAAGCATTCCATGTTCTTTTTGTAAATAGTGATTTTTCTAAATTGGTTTGAAAAGGGATGGACGAGAAAAATTCTGTAATTTAACAAAAACGAAATATTGTTCATAAAAAAACGATGAAAAATTTGTATTAACGTGCAAATATGCAAGCAAGTGAGAGAATGAAATAGAGAGAGAGAGAGATGCTCGAGCTGAAGCAAAGGAAGGCGAGCTTTCGCTCGTGCGCGTATATAACGCCGCAAGCACAAAAGCTTACCGCGTACAACGCACGACGCGTTGGATATAGCACGAAGCACTGCATACTACATACTCGTATCTCGTTGTATCGGTTTCCATTCGCTTATATATACATATGCGATCTTTTCGAGGAATCGGAAAAATAATAATCATTCGCATTTATTTTATTCGCGAATCTGCAGCTGCATGCCCATTTACAATATACGTATAGTAAAGTTAATGTAGGTAATATCCCACACGCATTTATGTACAGTTTTATCTACAAGGGACGAAGTGCGCAACGAGTGAGAGATAGATACAAAGCCAATGATATAGTTTATTTTATTATATATTATTCGTGGACATTAATGCTGTATATATACCGGCCGGATACATCATCGATTTACGACAATTGCGTTTCACGCGTCTTACTGTATTCCGCTGAACTCCATGTGTAAGTTGACTTTAATGAGGGACACTCTTGCTCGACTCGCAACATCTTAATATCAATATAATATAATATAAATAAAAAGGAAATTAGCCGAAAGTATGTTTTATACTACTTATTCATACAAACGTAATTAACCGAATTACTTCACTACGCGATAGCACGAGAGTAATAATTGAAATTACAGCGACGTTCAAGCGCACCTCGTATCTCGAGTATCGTACTCGAGGATCGTCACCGAGAGTAAATCACGACAAAAAAATTGCACACATGAGTCTTTCAGTATATGCTGCTAATCGCAGTACGCCAAACCTCGATTATCGACTGCGTAAAAAGAATCGCTCGATGGTATGTAAGCGAATATACATAATACAATGCAACAATAATAAGCTCGGTCGAGTGAGAAAATGAAATAGGGAGAGAGAGAGAGAGAGAGATAAAGACTGATTGCAGAAAAAAGACAGAGAATGGACTCTAAACATAAATTTCAAATTAAAAAGTTCTTACTCGTCATTTTCGAAAGACGCTTCGTTTTCTTGGTCGTCGTCAGTGCAAATTTCAATACATTCTATAGATTCTTCGTCATGATATGGTATTTGCTGCTGCGATAGATTTTCTGCCATGAATTCTGATACTGCATTCGGCAGGTCTTCCGTAGCTAGATCGATTCTTTTCGTGTCCCTTTTGGGCCAAATCGATGTTAGCGTTATTGCATCAATCATACTTTTGGATGCAATGAATCCCCCATTTTTCGCTTTTTGATTATTTACCTCCCGCTTTGCCCTCAAAGTTGCCGCAAGCGTTTCGATCGTCATCCGATTTCTGAATTTGTTTTTTACATAATTCACGTGACTGAATCGGCGTTCTGGATCTGCGTTCGACGATGGTATTGACAAAGCATTTACTGCGAATTCAGGCAAATATTGGAACAGGTATTGTCCCGTTCCTTTAACTTGCAGCGAACCAATAAACATCCAAAACTTAATGGGATTGTCGCGATTTAGTTCGACGTTTTGAATATTATGTTCAACAATATGCAACTGATCCCATTCGTATAAAATTTCTTCACTGTGTCTATCATCATCTATAAGAATTGCACAGTGCTGCATCAGTTCTTGCAAAAGATGAACTTTTTCCGTTCGAAATGAAGTGGACAATACGTTGATGGGGTTGAGACACACAATGGTTTTTAAAAAACCTAAATCGAATCCACGAAAACGATATAATATTTGCATTAATGACTGCATAACGAAGTTGTACGTTGTCCGGCAAAAATCGAACATTTTAGTGTCGTTAACAATCAAAGCATCGCGCACGTACTCGTCTACGTTGAATGCTTTGAAACGTAAATACTGGCTTTCGTTGAACAAATCCATTTTTCCAGTTTCAATAGCGGACAAATATTTCTTTTTAAAAATTATCGAAGCAATATTCATGTAGCATTTTTCCAGCTTTTCATATACAAATGTGAGTATGCAGTCATCGCTTTGAATAAATACTATAAAATGGTTGAACTGCTGGAGGACGACGCTAATTAAATGGAAATAACTTTTGCAGTCAACTTGGGACATAGCGTAATAGATTTTTCCTGCTAGTTTTTCATTCCGATCTTCACTTAGTTTCATGGTAAAATCGTATAAGGCATCCCATTGTTCAATAATGCGTTCAGTGCATTCGAACAACGATGACCAGCGAATTTTGTGGTGGCGCAAAATTTTATGAATCGGAAGATGAAATTCGCGTTGTGTTTGGACAAAATCATGTTTTTTGTTTCCACTTCTAAATAATTTGTACATGTCCTTAATGAGTTCCATAATGTGCGGCGGTATTTCTTCCATTGCATATTTAATGCACAAACTCATCAAATGTGCAGGACAATGCACAGAAATTACATTTGGAATGTACGACTGCATGCGTGATATATATCCTTTATTTTCTCCTATAAATGAAGAAACAAAATTGGCATTAGAAACAAGATATTAAGAAAATGACGAAATCCATGTTCGATCGGATAATGCGCTCGCGCGGAGCATTTTATAATGTATCGCCACTTTTTAACTCGCTATGTGTAGGTCTGAAAAAATATTGCACACATGCATTTCGATAAATTTTTGTTTGCTCTTTCCAATGGAGGTTTCCAACAATCAGAGAGGCAGGCAAAGAGAGAAAATTGTAGCTCTCATGCCGTTGCGAACGTGTGTTCGCGTGACTGACTGGCGTGGATCGACAACGAAGCGAATCCTCTTTTTCTTGCTTATATTTCTTTATTGTTCTTGATACGGTATCGCGGTTTTTTTTGACTCTCTAAATTCGCCCAGCGAAATCGTTGATTCATCGCTTGCCACTCCACTCTATTTTGTTTTACGGTTTACATAGATACATGATTTATAATAAAAAAAAGATCGCAGTCCGCAAGCTCAACGGCAAAAAAGAAAATAGCGCAGATATAAAGGTGGTACGCCAGAGAAATACTGCATTCGGCAAATATTCGTCGACAAGGAGTAAAAAATCGTCACTTTTCATCGCGTTGATGTCTCGATTCCGTGGCGCGTTACGACGATTTTAAAAACATTATGTCCTCGTCGTCGGTGGCGACAGCACGCGTGTAAAGCCCAGCAGGTGTTTGCGGTTTACTTAGAAAATGATATTATTACTTAGAATTATTATTATTATTATTACTTAGAAACTTAGGAATACAGCGAACATCGTTTTCAGAGAGAGAGCTTTCGTGGTCGTCGTCGCTGTACGCGGCACGCGGGCTCGCCCCTACATCGTTCCAGATCTTTTTTATACAGATCCTTACTTCGCTCCGCGTTAAAAAAAAATCTCGAGAGTTTTATTATTCGTTATGACATTCGCGAGCTTTTAATTTTCATTTGCGTGACCGAGTGCAACTTATGTTTTTGGTTCCACCATTGGAAAGAACAGACAAAAATACATCAAAATTCATGAACACTATATTTCCCAGACTCATATGCGTCGCACTCAGTGCGTTAAAAAAGTTGTGATACAATAAAAAATGTCCCTCGCGAGCGCACTGTCTAATCGAGAGTATATTCCGTCAAATATAAAATTGACTTGCTCATGAATACCTATCATCGCATTACAAGTATCTACGGAAACTGCGCAAATATTTCGGATGTCTACTCCCATTTTTTCAAACGACTCTTTTGTCCGCTCAAAGAGAACTTCTGCAGTCGCTTTTCCTTCAATGCCATCCTTAAAAATGGGGACCATATCCCAAAGCTTTGTTTTTACGGTCTTTGCTTCATAATCAGGATGACGAACACTAATGCTAAGTAACTTTTTTTCAGTTACGTCGGTCGACTCATCTACCAGAATTGAGAACGGTCTGTTCAAATTTTGAGCCATTTCAACTTGATTAGCGTGTCCTATATGAAGTGATTGATTGAAAGGAATATTAAATCCGATTTTAATTGTAACTGAACGCTTTCATTTTGCATCAAACTTCCTCGTGCAGAAAAATAGCGAATTGAAAACGCGTAGTAATGAAAATGTTATTTTAGAAGAAAAATAACGTTAAAATTATTTTTTTATTATCTTTCTTATAAGAATTTGGGTACATTTTTCTTAAGCAATTAGTATGCAATTTAACTTAAAAATTCAAGTATTAGCTACGCGTGGAAATTTGATGTCAAATGTTATATACTTCACATTATTACCTATAGCTCTTACGAGAATAGCGTGAGCTTTCGTGTAACTCAATTTGACGTCATTGAGATCATCTGCTGCAAAGCTCTTTAAAATGTTAACGAAGTCTTTTGTTTTTTTGAAAGAAAGGTCCAATTCGACCATCGCTGCTACTATCTTTATGTGTAAAGCAGCTTCGACTCTTACATTTTTCTCTGTAGCCAAATTTATATTGAATTCTTCATCTGAAGGACTGCTAGCTAATCCAAGCTTCCGGCAATGCTTTGTACTTTGGCCTTGACTTTTCACGTTACTCCACATGGCTACCAGAGGTTTATTACCGCATGCCGTGCACCAAACTTTATTTTTGATCGCGGGATCAATGTGCAACCAGGCTTTGCAAGCTGGAACATCTTTCCAAATTTTCAAACATTTATATTCTCTTACGTTCGCTGGCTTACTGTTAGGGGCACCTTCTCTCGAGAAAGATTCCGTATCGAGAGAGATCTATATGATAAAATGGAGAAAAAGAAGATGCGAAAAGTGAGGAGAAGCAAGATAAAAATTAGGATATTAGTGCATAAAGCAAGAAAGATAAGTATTTTTGTGTGAGGCGTAGATAATTCGGTTATGCAGTCGAAGGATTTGTCAAAGCAACATGAAATACGTAAAAAAATTTTGACGGATTTTTCTATTTGAAAACAGTTGTTACTAAGCCACGGACAATTGATAATCGCTAAAGAATAGAACACATTTTAGAAAATACTCACGCATTCGATACGATCGTCATTGAGATACTGCGATTCCTCTTCTTCATCAGGCTCGCTCTCATCCGACAAATAAATTTCCTCTCCGTCACTTTCAGACTCAATGTCAGAACTCGATAGCACTAAGTATTCAATATCTTCATATTCAATTACACTTTCATCTGAACTCATCTTGAAAAAGTAATACTTTTGAGACACACAGACGAGAATGCGGTTGAATGATAGATGTGCACTCCTTCGAGATCACGAAGCAAATGAGAAAAATCTTACCCCTATCGATAGCGTCGATATTCTGGGTCTAATTCGTAGAAATTTCAATACGAAACTCGTATACAAATTTTTTGGAAACGATCGCACGCGGATCGCCACTGTGCGAATTTCCCGCGAATTGCAACTCATAAAAGCATACATACTAAGAGCAATATTCTCGTATACATGAGAGATGAAAGATCGCGCGCGCGGGCAGATCGCTGCTGCAGTGAAAATGTTCCGCGAATCGGGTCTCGCTTCACTCATCATTGACTGGCTATCGTTCTGCAGTCTGCTGCAGTGCGAAAAAATAGTCGTTGGAGCATTTAATAAAAATGCTCTACATTTACATCATACCATAACAATCGACAAGATTAATTTTTCGTTGTAACTGAAAAGCAAAAGTGTCGGGACGATGTCGCTATGTCTACCGATTTTTGAGACAGCGAACAACGGTATAATACGAGATTCTCTGCTCACAATAATGTTAATCGGATATGATGACAAAAAGCCTGTAAATAAATGCCGTCCACGGAACATCGATACAATTAAGTTTCTCAGTACACTTTATCGGAGTCATCTGAAACTCGAAGCAGTTGATATTTCGCAGCACTGCGATTAGAGCAAAAGCACATGCACGCAGTCATTCGTTTGCACGCATCAGTAGCGATACTTTCGTTGTTCATTACATTGCAGCTCGCAGCACTGCGCCAATATTTTATATTTGTTAAATTTATTACGCCTTTAATTAATATTGCAAAAGCGACTTGCTATAAAATTAGAGATGAGTGTATTATTGAAAATACGTAAGAAATATTTAAACCCCACGTTAATATACAAAAAATATCGTAGCACTTTTCAACATGTCTACGAAGCAAGAGTCATTTTCCATGGATTCAAGTCCTTCACTTGACATGTTGAGCAAAACAGGTGAAGAAATGATTGGAAAATTGTACAAAAAAGGGTACATTCAAAAAAATCCTCTCGACAAAAAAGTTGCCAGTAATGAAGAGAATAAGAATAATGTAAGCATATTTCATGCTTCTGAAAGTTCTGTTAACACTCAACAAATGCACATTAAACGGGCGCTGACAGCTACCAATACGACTTGCAATGTCGAAACAGCTTCCTCGAGTGGTCCTTGGTGCTACAGCCATACTACTACTAAACGTTTACGAAAGGTGAATTTACCAAAAAAGAAATATATTTTCATACATTTATTAATTTTATTTTCATTTGGAATTTTAATAATCTTACAGGAGCGGTTATAAATTATTGAGAAGGACTAACTACCAATGATGCAAATAATTTATTTGTATATCGAATATTTATTAGATTTTTTATTGATAACTCATTTATTGTAAAATTTTATTACTAATAAATATTAACTTGATCAACTTAAAAGATACTGTTTAAATGATTTCATGTTTTAGTCATTTTTTTATTTAGATGGGCATAAATGCGGTTTTACGAGATTTTAATGTGGTGAAATTCGAATCATCCAAAAAATTAAATATTTAATTTTAGAAAAAATTGTAAGCTCAAATTTAAATAAAAATAAAATGTGCGAGCTGGATTAAGTAGATTACTGTCCTGGATTGTGTTTCCTTCCATTTTATACATTTTTGAAAATTAACCTGACAATTTTTTCTAATAGTTTTTGATATTTAACTTTTTGAATGATTTGAATTTCGCGCCCGGCCGCCATCTTGAATTCTTTCAAGAACGGGATCCCTGAGCGAGAGTGACAAAGTCTTGTTTTGTCTATCTCGAATAATCCTCATACCTAGAAAATTCTGTGGTTCTCCGAGATCTGTAATTTCAAATTCTAGCGTTAAAGACGATTTTATCTGTTGCAATTTTCTAACATTATTACTAGCTATAAGCACATCATCTACGTACAATAGCAGGAGTAGGAATTTTTCGTTCTCCCTCCACGTGAACCGACAGGGCTCGTTGTCGTGTATAGTCAGACCTAGCTTAAAAGCTACATCAGTAAACTTCTCATTCCATCTTTTGGGACTGATTTTCAGCCCATACAACGCCTTTTGCAGCTTACAAACCTTTTTCTGCCTAATTTCGTTTATACAAGGGAGACCCTCGGGTATTTCCAAGTACAATTCATTTTCAATCGTGCCGTTCAAGAAGGCAGTCTTCACATCCAGTTGGCATGCATCCAAATCTAGCTTGTTTATGATCGCTAGTGCAGCTCTTATAACTTGCATTCTCGAGACAGGTGCGTACGTCTCATCAAGTTCATAATCGGTTTTATCTTTGAAACCTCTACACACTAGTCTAGCTTTGTGCTTCACTTCGCCATTTACACCAACTTTGCGTTTAAATACCCATTTAGAGTCTATGATGTTCGGCTCATGATTTTTCCAGCTTGTTGGTCTATTTTCTAACTTCCAAACTTGATTTTCGTCCATCGCTTTCAGTTCAGATATAACAGCTTCAAGCCAATACTTATTCTCGATAGAGCTCATGGCCTCTCGGAACGACATTGGTTCCTTTTCTATTTTGGTAATGAAAGTACTTATCTTATCAGCCTCAAGCAAATTTATATCTGAGTCGATTTGATCTCCGTCGATGACAGAATTTTCCAATGATAACAAGGCGGCATCTGCTGACTCAGAGCTCTCGTTAGTGTCTCTCCCTCCGTTTCCAATGACGGCTCATCTTCAAGCACATCAAACTTGACAAACCAATTTTCTCTATCTGTTTCTAGCAAAGGGTTTCTCCAATCTAGCACATTCTTTCTATCATACGTATTTGCGAAAACTAACTTTTTCATTAAATCTAACATCACGACTTTCATAAAATTTACCTTCTTCGGGTTTAAATAATATATATCCAGTGGTTGTGTAACCCACAAGTATCACTCTCTTTCCTAGTTGTGAGAATTTCGTACCTTTATGTCTCTGTACTTTCATGTACGCCAAACAACCAAAGCGTCTAATTTGTTGCAAATTTAACTTACACTCAGGATTGAACTTTTCTAGCAGAGCAATCATATCGTTCGAGCTATGAGGAGTTCTGTTATAGATGAACGTGGCCGCATTTACTGCAAGATCCCACATATTTGTAGGCAGACAAGAATCGGATATTAAAGTTCTATCCTCCTTCTGGATTGTCTGATTGAAACGTTTGGCAGTCCCGTTATGTTCCGGTGTGTCAGGACTAGCTAATTGTAACTCAGCTCCATATTTTCGGAGAACTTCTAGCTTGCTTGCACCGGTTAACTCTGTACCCTGATCACACCGAAGATAACAGAATTTCTCCTCTCTTCCTAGCATATTCTTCGCACTGACTATAATAGATTCGAGACAATTGCTAGTATCAGATTTGTGCTTCATTGGAAAAGCCATAGCCAGACGCGAAAAATCGTCAATAAATACTGATATAAATCTATACCGCTTCGGATGACTCTCGGGACTAATCAGACCCATTACATCAGCATGTATGATTTCTAGCGGTTTCTGAGCTCTCTTTCTAAACAACTTGAATGGCAATTTATTAAATTTAGACACTTGACAAACTTCACAATCTAGCACTGACTCGTCAAACTTTATTCCAGAGATTTCTTTGAGCCATGGGAATTGTTTCTGAAACTCTTTCAAATATTTTGTCGATGAATGTCCCAATCTAACATGCCATAATAACGCCTTATTAGATGATAGAACGTTGAAGCTCTCAGCGTTCTTGACATCTTGTTTTTCCCCTTCGCGCTAAACCGCGTCATTTATTTTGGCTATCTTTCTATCTTGAAAAGTATTTATAAGGTCAGGCAGCTGCAAGCACTGCTTGCGGCCATCTGACTTCTGACCGCTTGAAGTTGTTGCCTCGGGCGAATTCTCGAAATCTTTTTCTAAAGTATTTGCCAGTTTTGCCCTTTTGCTCAAATTATCTAACGTTATTTGATCCGGACTAGCTTGTACACGAGCTCGCTTTTCTACCTCTGTCGTATTGTACTCGCGCCAGCGCGTAGTTAGAAACGTGGTTGACTTGTACCCATCCAACTTATTAGAAGGCGAGGCATTCTGTTTCTAGCTCGATGATCCAGTACGGTCTTTCGTAAATACCAGATAGGAAAATTTCATTCGAGCTTGGGTCATAAATATCAATGCGTTCGTTATTCAGATATATATTCAAGCCCTGATCTACGAATCACCTGAGAGATAACAGATTTTCTGACAGTGACTTTGCACATATAACATTATCTAGCTTATAAACATTATTGAGAGATATAACTAGAGCTGAAAAACTGCTTTTTTTCACGATAATAATTTTTTTAAGGCGATACGGAGCCTCAAAAAATCGGGAAAAATTTTTTTTCATTTTCTTCATCAAAATACATAATCTCAAATTTTTTCAGATTTTTTAATTGAAGGTGATAGCGTCTTAAGCCGAAAAACGTTATTTTTATCAAAAAAAGTTCCTGGAACCCGATGGTTCCGGTAAAAAAATTTGAAAAAATTTTTTTTGAATTTCTTGTCAAATTTTAATAAATTTTGACCATTTCAAAAGTTCGATTGAAGCTTCCTAGCTCATTCTAGAGCATAACAAAGATTAATGCGAAATTCTGAAGACATCTGAAAAAAATGTAAATATGATGAATGTTTTTCCAGATTTTTTGAGGCTTCGAATCGCCTTAAAAAAATTATTTTCGGGAAAAAAAGCGGTTTTGCAGCTCTAGGCTTCATGGGCATGAATGAAAAATTCTGAAAAAATTCAAGGAATCGTTTTTTGACGTCAGAATGCAAAAAAAATACTCCGGTCTGGTATATCGAACCATTTCACCGAAAATAAAATAATTTAAATTTTCAATGATTTTTTCTGAAGGCCTGAAGCACTCGAAAAATCTGAAAAACTTCAAAATTGTTTTACAGACTTTTTAATAGCTTCAGGCCTTCAGAAAAAATATAGATAGAAAATGGACGTCTTTAGGGGAGGAGGGGGGTAGGAGGGGGGAGGGGGTCCAAAATTTTGGTTTTGGCACTTTTTTATCATGTACTATAACATACCGAAATTTCAGGAAAATCCGTGAACCTCGCCAGCAGGTTTATTTGAAAAATTTTGAATCTGACCTATATATGTATAAAACTGATTACCTCTCGTTGCCGAGAAAACACGGCTTTTCTTCGAGCTGTCCATTTTCGTCTCCTCTAGCTCACTATCCATTTCCGAGCTGTAAAATAAAACCGTTGTTACTCGTTGGTCTAGCTGTCGTTGGACCTGTGTGCTATGATGAACACAATCACTCGCACAATTCAATACTCCAAACCTGAGTCCAAAGAAAACGTTAAACAACTAACAACTAAGTGCAGTGGAAGCGTGCTGGGTCCATAACCTGTAATGAGTTCTTTTGGACTGAGGGTGGATTAAATAAACGACCACAAACACTTCACTTTACCTTTACTTATCTAATGTTTATTATCAAGAAAGAAGGGAACGAGTCTAACTTTATATTTATTATGAGATCGAACTAGCTTAAGAAAACAAAGAGAATTAGTATGATTGATACAAAGAAAAACTAGATTTGAGCGCAATGGCGTCTCTAGTACGTGTGTGTCGTAGCAGCGACGAACTCAATGTGAAGCGACAGAGCTAGAGCGCGGCTGTTGGCCGCTTGCACGAGTTCCCTCTCCCTCAAGGCCGCACTGCTGTGTGTGAGAAAGAGGCGATCGTCGTGCGAATACCAACACTGTCACTTGAATGTACGTGTGGATGTGCGCAGCCGACATGCGCCGACGCGTTAGATCAGGCCCCCATACGTATGTATTTCGCGTATATGCACTCGCGTGTGTGCGAGCCGAATACAGAGAAGGCACGACACACGCACAGGGGGTGAAACCTGTGGCCTTCTTCAAAATGATACAAAGAAAGAAACATAGTCGCACGCGCACTCGCACGTCCCCTTATCACCGGGAGTTTGACCCGCGGGTCACTTTAAAATCACAGCGTGACCAAAGTTCCGAGAAGATCTGCCCAAATATGGGTAAATAGAACGACACATGCTCGACCAGGTGACACGGATCAACTAGCAACAAAAAAACAAGTAGTTTAGCTATTGAGGGAAAAACCACCAAAAGGTGCCCCCACCGAAAAGATGCATGATTTAATTAGTATATACCCTGTTGAAAATAAAAACGTCCTTTTGTAACGTCATATAGTGCTGTTATAAAATGACGTTAAAATAAGACGTTTTTTGTCGTGTCATGAAATGGAACGCAAAATGACGTCATTTTTTTCGATTCTGGAAATTTTTTATGCAAAAATGACGTCATTTTTTTCGATTCTGGGAATATTTTATGCGAAAATGACGTCATTTTTTTCATTTTTATGAAATTTTTATATCAAAAAATTATGCATTTTTTTTCTTGTGAGAATGTAGAAAATAATCAATATAAAGTTCATTATTTATCAACTTAAAGTTTATTATTAAAAAATGTATATCAAACATTCTTACATTAATTTTTTACAAAAAAATATTTAATTAATACAAAACAAGTTATATAATTGATATAACTTGGTATCTTAATAGAAACGACTTGAATGAAACAATTTAAATTTAAATTGAAAACTCTCAACGCTACTTTGCAACGAATTTATATCGTATTCCCATAAAAAGTAAATGTTTATTAAGTTTTGTTGTAATAATTATTTTGATGGGAATTTCCACGAACAGTTTGCAAAAAACATACATCAATTTGTGGCTTTTAACCATATTAAAATTTGCAATAACAACTTTTACATAAGAGTTTAGAAAAACTAAAATAATCTATGAAACATGAATATAGTCAATGCTATCGATTGAGAATGATTTGTCATTTTGATTCTTACCGAAGAAAAAACGTTTTTGCATATAAAATGAACATGACATGAAATTCAAATAAAATGAATATCAAATGTTTTTAAATAAAAAAAGCTGAACGAGGTAAGTTAAAATCATCGTCACATTTCTGGATCAGTTTCTGAATCAGTTTCTGAATCAGTTTGTGCATCAGTTTCTTCATCATTTTCTGTTTCTGCGTATTCTGCGAACCATTTTCTTGTTTTTTGAGAAATGATAATACCTAATTCTCTTCCGAACTTATTGATTCTCTGGTCTCTAATTGTTTTCTCCTGTTTAGTATTAACTACTTTTTTTATTTCTCTTTTATGTAGTAAATATTGAATATAGCCTCCTAAACAAAAAATAAATACATAATGTGGGAAAGAAAAAACTGATTATAACATGAAAAGGAAAAAATATGCAATAGCTTACGTTTCAAGGCCTCTGTTTTTCTTGGAGTCAGTGGCTGTCTATTTGTTTTATCGCGGACCTGATCGAATTGGACTACTTTACGAATAAATTCTTCTTCTGGCCATATATGCAGAACTAACGCACGCAAAAATCTAGAAGATGATTGGCTTTTTATAGCCTTCCTCCATGCTCTATACGGTACGGAAACCCCGAAATGCATATGGAACATTACCTCCTGTAAAATAAAATAGAATCATGAGTATTCAAAAATATCTATTGGCATACCGAGTATGTAGTAAGTATCAAATTACCTCTCGTTGATAGCCCTCTTCATCAGTCATCGATGTTTCATATTTTTCCAATTTTTTTTTTTTCCGAAGGAGACTTCGCATATTCTTCGGAATCGTACAAACATTTTTTTACTTTCAATTCTTTTTTAATCTTTTTCTTATTTTTTGTTTTATTTCCTTTTTTATTTTTAAACTTTAAATTCGCTTTTCTTATCCGTGGATTGTGTGTAGAGGGCGTGAAAGCATCACTTTGTGTACTCTCATCCTCTTGTGCTTCGAGAGAACTTTGATAATTATCATAGTCTTTTCCAGTCAAAGCCGGTGAAACTGAAGAAACAGGTCTATCATCAGGGTTGGTTTTGTTAATCGATTTATTTCTGGACCTTTCTTCAAATTTATTTTTTCTTTGTGCGAGAGACGATGAGACCACAGTTCTCTTCGGTGTGTTATATTTTAAATATACACTATTTTGCACAAGAGGAGTTTTAGTTCGTTCAATTGAAGCATTGGTCAACATATTTTTAATTCCCATTTTTTGCGATTTCTGTGAAAAACGGCATTTGATACTATTTACAGAGCCATGCGGAGAAGGCGTGAAAGCATCACTTTGCACAGTTTCCTTTCTCTTTTCCTTGGTGCAGGATTTATTATCAGATGCTTTTTTCAAATATTCCCGTGAAGATGAATGTGAAGAGGTGCGCATCGGAGTACTCCAATCAATGCCTGCTATAGTCCTATTACTATCTACGTTAGAAGATAGTAATCCTGATTTATTGCTGTTATAAGATGCCTTGGTCGGTGATCTAATTTTTGAAGATTTCACTGTTTGGTGTATCTTATTATGCCCAGTGAAAGACAATGCTTCATCGTCAGTGACATTTGACTTAAAAGAGTTCGTAAGAGCTTCATAATGCAATGGCGAGTATCCTTGAAGAGCCAAATGTTGAGGCGTAGCTATAGTAAATCATTCAGACATTAGTAAAGCATTGATATAATAATAATTATGTAAATTATTCCAGCTTTACCCATTAATAATTTTTGTAATACCCGTCCAGACTTATTAGTGGATATTGGAGTTGATATCGATGTAGAAATTTTTTGGCAACTGTCATTGTTTGTTGTAGGCAAGAGTAATGTGTTTTTCATCATTGCATTGATTTTCGCATTAATTTTATGATTGGCTTCATGTAATGAAGTTGCTGAGAAAATTAGCTAAAGAATCGAACATATTCAAATAATGTAAATTTATCTCAAACATATCAAAAATAAAAAAACCTTTAATAAATACATCAAAATGTTACCTCATCTTTCTGCCTTGGAATTGTTGTTTTTTCAGTTTTTTATCAGAGGTCCTAGATTTCTTTTTCTGCTCAGAAATTTGAATCTTTAAAGCCTTCTCAGCTAGTTCATGTTCAACAGTGCTTTTCCGTTTATTTGGATTTTTCCATCTTTTTCTAGGTTTTTCAAGCTCAGCCCTGTTATCTAAAATACATTGATATAAGTTTTATAACACCACTGGGACACAAGTATGCGACAAATCACAAGCAACTTACTTGACACAGCTAAAATGACAGCAGGTTCATACATGGTTTCTCCATCTTCGTTTAATCCATCAGCAACCTTTCCATCATATGGAAATTTGTTTATAGATATATCAAAGTCTAGAATCTTATCAACATTAACAATTGAAGTATCACTGTTATTTCCAGACAAATAAAAACGGATGACAGCATAATTTGTTTTGATTTTTGTACAATTTTGTACATTATTGGTTGGTTTAGGCTTTTTGAAGTTAACCAATTTCTCTGCAACAGAGTATGAATCATCCAATTTCGTTGATTTTCTGGATCGTTTCATCTTAATCGATAACTGATCTCAACTGTAACAAATGTAGTAAGAATATTCTTAACCTCAATTAAATGTGAATTCAACGTAATTGAGATGATAAATTAAAATTTAACACTAATGAATTGTTGTAAATAAATATGTCTATTCAGTCTATTCAATGTATACATTGAAACTGTTATTTTATAATAAATCGTACCTAATAAATCTTCACAGACAAAGCTATACTTACTCTTACAAATCTTTGACCATTGCCAGAGAAAAGTCGTTACATGTTAAACTCAGTCAAAAATCAAGATCGAATATGACAGTGAACCAATAAACAGCGACATCTAATCAGAAACTACCGCCAACGGCAAGATCTCAATTTAATAGGTTAAAACTCAAACGTCAGAGCGAGAATTATCAACCGTCAACTGACTTTCGCGCGCGCAATAGTCGACTGACCAATATTTTCTCAAAGTCCTGCTAAAGCAACTTTAAAGTGCTTCAAAGTACAAATCAATTAATATAACTCGGAAAATTATTTAGTAGAATATTTATAAATTAGTTTACCCTACAATTTAGAATTCTAGACAGTGCCAAGTTAAAATAAGTGGACGTTTTTTGCTGGAATAAGTTGTTTGCTTTTTACGTACTCCAGTAAGTTCTATTCTATTCTATTTCTGAAAATGAATTATTTAATATACTTATTGTGTGCTAGTAAAAAAAGCTATAACATTTCTTGAAATATTCTTTTGCTACAGTCTCATCATTATGAAAAGAAACAATCGTAATCGTGGTGTTCATTCATTAGAAACTCCCAGAACTACGAGATTTAATAGAAAAAGACGACAAATCATAAATGATTCTTCAGATTCAAGTATTGAAAATCAGAGATTACAAGAAAATTATGCAGTGAGTATTTGTATTCATTTTTTGCAATTATTTAAAAAATGATACATCAATTGTGTATATTATTTCAGTAAGTAAGAGATATTATCGCTCACCAAAATGGTTCTGACACAAGTACGAAATTATCAGAGTCAAGTTCTCGTATCTCAAGTAATTTCTCAACTTCTCCATCAGTTGCTTCAGAACATTATCGACAAGACAGACAAATAGACCATGAAGCAACACTTGAAGATATTGTTATCAACAATGATGTAAGTAATTTCTTTCAAATCAAAAATGTATCTACTTTACAATTTACAAAATTTTATTGTACATCTAACAATTGAAAATTTTTATAATTTTTTAGATTATAGGAAATTAAAATTATTATGCATTTTATGTTACTCATCAATTGGCACTATTTTTGGGAACATAATAATAAATGTACTCTTTCTAACATACTCATTCATATACTAACTATAATTTCAATGTATCTATGTGCCTCAATCATCTATTTACTCTCAGAATTTCATAGATTATAACTCGTTAACATTTGAAGAATAGGCTAAGTAATTGCTTTAATACTTTCCCACGCTATAACTTGTACAAGTGTTATACAAGTAAATATCATTTTACTAGCAGGATGTTTCACCTTACATTCAATAGATTGACTCTTTGTGTTAAGGTTAATAATTTTATAGTAGATTTCTCACAGACACTTATAAATTATCACTCTTGAGATTACAAGTAACGTTTTGCAATATTTTTATCTGCTTCGCCACGTACAGTTGCATACAACTGCTTTATGAAATTTTATTCTATGTAAATCACAAAAAGTTCAACTTTTTCTTTAACTTTCAGCAGTTGTCGAGAAGGCATATGAACGTTTATATTACTGAAAACTGCTCAGATTTTCAATATACAACAGTCTGCAGGTTTATTATAAAATACATTTCTCCCCCAATCTTTTATATGAAAAGAATATACCTTTTAAATTTGGTTAGCACTGCGATTGAACGTCTTATTTACAATTAATTTATTGTGTTTACTTATCATAACATCCGCAGTATAGTTCAATGGTTATGTAAACTGGCTGCACACGAATGTGTCAGTGAACGGTTGGCACTTTGCAGACATGAAAAAGTAGATGCAGTAAGCCAACACAGCGCCATCATTCGGTATAAATTGCTTTTAAAAATATGACCAAGTTTTAAAATGGTAGTTTGCAAATAATAATGATAAATAATGTGAGTACCGTGTTGAACGGTTTTACTGTACAAAAATTTTTTTAAATAGAAGATAATTATAAAAATGATACGTTTAGGAAACTTTTAAGGAGGCTGTAGCGATGCAAGGTGTTTCTATATGTGAAAAATATAAAAATGCATTACGCAGCGCATATCGCTACATGGTATAGCACAGGGAAAATGCGTTCAACTCTTAATATATTTTTTATTTGCATGGAAAAACGCATATATTATTGTGTCATTCAAAAGCTAATAAAATTTCCAATGACTGAAATTTAATTTCATCAACGCGAAATAAAAATTAAACTCATGGAACATGAAAAACTGCGAATCCCCATAAGAGCATACGTTATATAGCCACAACTTTGGATCTAATTATGTGTTCTAATTTCACTTCGACGACAGAAAAATTCAATTTCGCTGCAGCCTCCTTAAAATGTCATATAAAATAACGTACATTTTCGTCAACTTATTTTCTGAATAAAAATAACGCCCTTTTTGCAACAAATTTGATTTTGTCAATAAAATTTCACAAATCATTTTCAATTTTTATAATTGTGTAAATCCAAGGCATATTCGAAGTTTCGTTTTATTTTTGTAGAATGTGATACTCAAATAAATCTATGACTCTTATCAATAAATAATATTAAAGAACGTATTTTTTTATCAAATGGGGTCATTCATCTTTTAATAAATTCAACAAGTTTTTCAAACATTTATTCTTAAGAGAAAAATCATAGATTAAAAGGTGAAAAGGTAGATAGAAAGGTAAAAATCAATTAAAAGAATTTGAATTGATTTTATCATATTATAAATAACTAATTTCATAATTTAATGATACATTATTACCTGATCATGAGTTCCAAAAAATATTTGTGATTATATAAAAACTTGTTGCTTTACTTACCTTGAGCACAAACCCATTCTTTTAGCATAACAAAATTCTTATCATCCATATATAAACTTTACTTGATTCAAGCACCATTAAATGTATTATAAGTCCGATTTATTTTGTAAAAGGTTGTTACAAATCTGAATATCTCATTTTTAATCATGATCATTCCATAAAATCGTTGAAATAATTGCAATACATAAAAAAGAATATCGTTTTGACTATACTCTTTCATCACTTGAGAGGAACTTGAATATGATAATGAACGATTTTTAGAAGAAGAAGATTATGAATTAGAAAGTGATGATGACATAATTGATTATCTGTGGCGACGCACTTCAGAGCGTTCGCACATATATATTTTTGATCAGCCGCGATTGTTTATTAATTACGTTTTGTTTTGTTGCTTGGGAGATCTAAGAAAATTTTGTTTGAGCCTCAGTTTGGTTGCGACAGACACAGAGAGAAGATCTCAATAAATTCATCAACCATCGTTTAATAATTTATTGTAGTTACATTATATTTCACTACAAATTGGTGACCCCGACGTGATATTCATTGTCTCTTTAGTAACTCGCGAGTACTAAAAAGCAATATTTTCGGCTGCCACATTTTCGCTTACAATTTATTTACAATGGTTTTGGAGCGCGATGATGATCTTCGTCGCAACGAGCAACAGCAACGCCTTGCAGAGCAGCAGCGCATCGAGCAGCAGCGCATCGAGCAGCAACACCTCGCAGAGCAGCAGCATCTCGAGCAGCAACGTCTCGCTTTAGCAGCAGGAGGTTTGGCTGAATTACAACAGCGAAATGTACCACAAGGCAACATTCCTGCTGGATTCGGTGGTCCTCAAGTTTACCGCGTCTCGGTGCGATTACCAACATTTTGGTTGGATAAGCCGGCAGTTTGGTTTGCGCAAGCCGAGGCGCAATTTGCCCTCGGAAACATCACGCAAGAGCAAACCAAATATTTTCACGTCATCTCTCAACTCGACATGCGTGCTGCTGCAGAGGTCGAGGACATCATTACCAATCCACCCGCTGATGAACCCTACACGCATCTACGACAGCAGCTCATCGACAGGTTATCTTCTTCGGAAGAACAGCGCGTCCGGCAACTGCTTCACGACGAAGAGCTCGGCGATCGAAAACCATCGCAGTTCCTGCGTCATCTCAAGTCTTTGGCCGGCCCAACTCCGATGCAACCCAACCTACTTCGTCATCTTTGGCTCCGTCGACTTCCCCCGCACGTACAAGCCATCTTGACTACTCGGCCAGAGCTGTCTTTGGAGCAACTGTCCGACCTGGGCGACAAAATCGTTGAGATAACGCCGGTTTCTGCCGTTCATGCAATTGACAATTCGGCCGATCAGGTAGTATCGACCGATCTTCATGAGGTTTTAACTGCGGTTAAAAATCTTAGCATGGAAGTGAACGAACTTCGAGCCAGTCATCGCCAAAATCGTCAACGCTCTCGCAGCCGTCACCGCAATCGCTCGAAGTCGACTTCTCGGAACTCTGATGCGGACAAGCTGTGTTGGTATCATTTCCGTTTCGGCAGTAAAGCAAAGAAATGTGAACCACCGTGCAAGGGAAACGTCGAAGACAGTCGTCAGTAGCGGCCACCGACTGTCCCTCATCGAAGAGCCGCTTGTTCGTTACGGATCAACAGACCAAGCACCGTTTCCTCATCGACACCGGCTCCGATGTTTGCTGTTTTCCCCGACGTTTACTACGCGAACGTCGACCTCCCACGGAATTTCGACTCAACGCAGCAAACAACAGCACGATCAAGACATATGGATTTTATACAATGAATCTCAACCTGGGCCTTCGTCGACAATTCACTTGGCGTTTTATCGTTGCGGATGTTTCGCAACCCATCATCGGCTCAGATTTTCTCGCTCATTACGATCTACTCCCCGACTGTCGACGCAAGCGTTTGATTGACGCTACTACGAACCTCTACGCTCCTGCTTCCATGATGTTTTCGTCGCAATGCAGTGTGAAGACTATAGAGGCAAGCGGCGATTACTCGCATATCATCTCGGCATTTCCGGATATTCTTCGTCCTTCTGGTTTGCCAAAGATCGTCAAACATGACACCGTCCATCACATACGTACGACTCCTGGCCCGCCGTTGTCATGTCGTCCTCGGCGTCTCGCTCCTGAGAAGTTACAAGTTGCGAAGGCAGAGTTCGAGCAAATGCTGCAGGCTGGTGTGTGTCGTCCTTCTGAGAGCCCATGGTCATCACCTTTACACCTCGCACGTAAGGGTAAGAATGGCTGGCGCCCTTGTGGAGATTTTCGTGGGCTCAACAGCAGGACAATCCCGGATCGTTACTCGGTGCGACACATATACGATTTTGCCAACAACATCGCAGGTTCGACGGTTTATTCCACGATTGACTTGGTCAAAGCGTATCAACAGATACCTGTCAATCCGGAGGACATATGCAAGACAGCCATAACCACAATGGTGTTGCTTGGTATTCGCTCAGCTTTCAAGGAAGACATTTCGTCAACGGCTAGTGAATTGGTTTACGGAGAAGCTCTGCGCCTGCCCGGCGAGTTGTTTAAGACTGCAGCTCCAACATCTTTCATCGACGCTTCCAGTCTTGTGCATCGGCTACGTACTGTCATGCATCGTTTACAACCTGTGCCCGCTTCCAAACACGGTCAGCCCCGCGTCTTCGTTTACCAAAATTTGCGGGACTGCAAATACGTGTTGCTGCGCGACGAGACGATTTCCAAAGCTTTGGTGAACACGCCGTTTTCGGGTCCTTGGAAGGTGCTAGCACGTTCAGACAAAACCTTCAAGCTCGATATTCGAGGAAAAGCTGTCACCGTATCAATTGATCGTGTGAAACCTGCATAGGTTTTGGATGACAATATTTCTACAACGTCGGCGATCAATAAAGTTGTCAACTCCAATTCTACAGTTTCCGGTGTCTCGAAGCATTCGTCTACGCCTGTTCCTGCTACGACTCGCCGTGTTCATTTTTGCATTTAAATATTTAATATTTTTTTTGTAAAATATTTGTTAAATACTTGTTAAATACTTGTTATACACTGCGTAGGGGGGTGATGTGGCGACGCACTTCAGAGCGTTCGCACATATATATTTTTGATCAGCCGCGATTGTTTATTAATTACGTTTTGTTTTGTTGCTTGGGAGATCTAAGAAAATTTTGTTTGATCCTCAGTTTGGTTGCGACAGACACAGAGAGAAGATCTCAATAAATTCATCAACCATCGTTTAATAATTTATTGTAGTTACATTATATTTCACTACATATCAAGATCTTGTCGATGATATTGTTATGAATCGAAATATTCTTCAAAATAATTTGCAAGATAATCTAGCTGATGAAGAAGCTAATGAAATTGATACCCAGATTAGAATTAATAAAGCCGAAATTTACTTGGCTGTTTTAAAGTTTTCAACGACCTATAATATACCACAAAGCGGTATAGCAGATCATTTTAAGATGTTAAATTTATTTCTCTCTACGAATATTTTACCTCAATCAAGGTATATGGTTGATAAACTATTCAATTGTACAGATGAAACCGAGCATCATGCTCTTTGTCCTATCTGTAAGAATTATGTACAAAGTTTTGATCGCAAGCGAGATTATACTGCACATTGCGCTGCTTGTAATTTAATATTTGAATTGAAAGATCCAACTTACACGGATTTTTTTATAATAAAAAATCCAGAGAATGAAATAGTTCATCAACTGCAAAATAATTGGTCTCATTATGAACAAGTTAGAAGCGCGCAGACAAAATCAAGATAGAATGAAAGACTTTAACGATGGTTTGTTGTATAAGCATTTGAGAAATTCATTACCCGATGAAAAAAAAATAACTTCATAACTGCGACATTTAACACAGACGGATCACCAGTTTTTAACAGCTCTACTTTTTCTATTTGGCCAATTCAACTCTTGGTCAATGAATTGCCTTTTAAAATAAAAATGTCTAAGCCAATAGTTTGTGGTGTATAGTTTGGAAAAAGTAAGCCAAACATGAATATTTTTCTGCAACCATTTGTAAATAAAATGAATTATTTTTCACAAGTAGGTATTGAATGTAAAATTAACGATGTAAATCGGATAGTTTATTTATATACAATATGCGCTTGTGTTGATTCTGTTGCCCGCGCTCCGATGCAAGGGTTAACACAGTTTAACGGTTACTATAGATGTAACTGGTATTTACATCCAGGATACTACATTCGTATTGGACGGGGTGGTAGTCTTAAATATATTTTATTGGATCAACGAATTGATCATAGAAACCACGTAGATACTTTAAAGCACACGGATGCATGCGTTGAGTCTGGACGTAATGTATTTGGCATTAATAAGTATTCAGTTCTAACTGAATTACAACACTTCGATATTACCGTAGGTTTTGTGCCCGACTCAATGCATTGTATAGACCTTGGAGTGAGCAAACAATTTTTAAGATATTGGTTTGAAACCAGTTTCAATGAGTTTTGGCCTACTAAAACAGAAATTGAAGAGATCGATACAATATAGAAAAACTTCAAAGTTCCTGGTAAACTTGCTAGATATAGCCGTTCTGTAAAAGACAGGCATGTTTGGAAAGCAAGGGAATATGAAAACTGGGTTCTTCACTACAGCCTAGTTGTTCTTTTAACCATACCCAGAATGAGGTGCTATGCGGAACATTGGTCGTACTTACAAGGAGACTTTCTCACCTTCGGGTCATGGATTTGGCCCAAACTTTTTCTGGTGATTCAGGACAGTTAGAAAACATGCCCTGTTATGTTCGTTTATGTGAATATGCCCCAGAAGCCTTAGATAAAAAATAGGGGGCCAAATAATAAAAATAAGCGTATAAACTGCAATTAATATTCATTTCCTATCCACAAACTATTATAATCACTTATTTTAGACAATTGGTACTTGAAAACATTACATTTCATTGTTAAGAAGTTGTTGGATCTCACTCATGACCCAAAACATTGCAATATTGTTCAATTATGACATTATAAAGCGTTCAATTTCAATACGTATGGCCTTAAACGCTTCAAATAATTATTATTTAAATTCAAGCAATCGAGATCCAACAAGTTCCTATCAAAACACTTTTCACTGACTAATTTAACACTTCAAGTACCTAAACAGAGTTGAATTTTACCAATGATGTGATGAGGTGAGCAATATTTGCACACAAGGCCACTATTTGCCATGATCTCATACCATGCCTTTTGAAACACATTTTATTTGTTGACAGCTGATGATTGAAATCAAACCTAAAAATCATTGCAGCATCTGAAACAAATTTTAACACAAAGTATCACTTTCTTGGCATTTATACATTTATATAACCTATGTATGTAATAATAGAATTATAAGGAATGAGGTTTTGTTTATTAAATGTATTACTTATCTGATAAAAGTCCTTTGAAACTGAAGATGCTGCTGTGCCTCCAACACTCTGTATTTATGCTACTGATGCTACTGATGCCGCTGCTGCTGCTGCTTGCTTCTGCTACAAGATGTAAACAAACACATTCTATGAGAGCGAGAGAGACAGATAGAGACAAGTCTGCAATGCATGTCTAACACATGCAACTCAATTCTAATCATAAACAATATATTCAAATTATGATATTATTATGATCTATGCTACATTAGAGAGTGAGAGAGACAGACAGACAGACATACATCTGCATGTTTCAGATGTCACTAATCAACATAACTGATTATTGTTTCTGCTACTGAACGAGAGAGATGGAAAAATTGAAAAAGAACTAGATGGGCGCTAACGTTCAAATGTGTTCTAATATTCAAAATTTTTCTGCACTCATGCGATTATGCGAATCTTTATGCAAACCATCGATTCGATACTTTGCGATTCGTCTCTCTCCAAGCCTTAATACTCTTCTTCGTGGAAATTAAAACTATCATTTTGTTTATTTATTTAAAATAACAGAATTATTAGTAGATTCAGATTCTATATTATTTCATAAATAAGCAAGTATATTCTAATAATCTATTTTATCTTTAATTAATTAATCAAATCATAATCAAATCAATTATCAATTGATTTAAATCAAATCAATCAATTTTTCTAAACTTTTTACACTTTTAATTATAGTTTTTTTTACTAATAATTATTTCAATTATTTTAAGTAATTAATTTAAAATGAGTGCAGTGCAGAATGTAGATCATTTTGAGGACTTTGACTTGCATAAAAAAGAGTTCTTTTCCCATTGCTTTTATCTTTGTAAAGTAATGCTGGAAGAAAGAGATTTTCTTATTGAGCAACATTACTGCAAACAAACTTCAGACAATATTTTTGATACGGCTGAAAACGTGGTCAACTTGCTTCTTGATTATGGGAATGAATTGAAGCCCATCGAATAAGATCACTATTATACCAATGATGAAGACATTCCTTTAGAAGAATCAGAAGAGTTTTCATCTGACTCACAAGATCCTTGTTCTTCACCTGATTTTTTTAATGGTACAGTTAACTTCTCCAATGGTTTATCTGGTTTTTTGATGTGAAACATCTATATTCGCGTTTGGTGTCAGGGGTAAACCCGTAAAAACCGAGCGTCCGTCCGTCCGTCCGTCCGAGCGAGCGCAACTTTGGTAGTAGAACTGCCTATGCAGCGTCGGTTTGCGCTACGCGCTGTGATTGGCTGCCGCGCCAGCTACAGAACTGCTTTCTGCTGCTGCCCGCTGCCGAAACTCGACGCGCGTATCTCTTTCTCTCTCGCTCTCGCACGCGCGTATGCCTGTGTTTACGTATACGCACGAGGCAACGTAACAGCATAAGCAACAGCAGTCAGCTTAGCTCACGGAATTGACTGCGTTGCGATATCTTTCTCTCTCTTGCTTATGCGCAGGATAATACACAGAATACGTATGTGCTGTTTATGCGTACAGGTCGCGAGACTCTACGCACTATCATGCATGTTTTCAAATCTGATATTGATCAATGCATGTATATATACGTGTCTATGAGTGTGAGTCTTCTTAAGGGAAGTCGACATTTTTATCATGTTATATTAACATACAACGAACGATAATCGCTGAATGCACTAATTTGATTAATAAAACAAATTAAAAATTGAAAAAATTAAAAAAAATCAGCTGTTTTTGAACAGCTGCAAGATGTGAAACATCTTATTATTAATTAAGGAATTCAAAAGTAATCGAACAAGTAAAAGTCGAAACAAAAAAATAAGTAAAAAATTAAAAATAAATTAAAAATTGAAAAATCAAGAAAAAATCAATTTAATGAAAAAATCTAAAATCAAACGAATAAAAAGTCAGAAAACAAAAAAAAACAAAAAAAACAAAAACATGAATCAAAAAAACGAGAAAATCAAGAAACATCGATGCTTGTGTTGGGATTTTCTGACTTTTCTTTTACTTGATTTTTCTTGATTTTCTCGTTTTTTTGATTCATATTTTTGTTTTTTTTGTTTTTTTTTTTTGTTTTCTGACTTTTTATTCGTTTGATTTTAGATTTTTTCATTAAATTGATTTTTTCTTGATTTTTCAATTTTTAATTTATTTTTAATTTTTTACTTATTTTTTTGTTTCGACTTTTACTTGTTCGATTACTTTTGAATTCCTTAATTAATAATAAGATGTTTCACATCTTGCAGCTGTTCATTTTAACATAATTGATGATAATTTTAAATCATTTATCCTATAGAAGTAGAAGAAGAGTATGTACCTGAAATCAAAAAGCAGAAATTGGAAAAGATTCCATTAGAGACAAAAATGAAAATAGTTAATCTGTCAAGAGAAAATCCTGGTTGGTCTTTTTCAACACTAAAAGCTCGTGGTGGATCATTATTGTGCAGGAAAGACGAACTGATCCGTTGGAGAAAAGATATTATAGCTGCAGGCACCAAGTTTGACAAATATGAACACATAAATAAATGGGTTTACACCAGATTTTTAGAGTCTAGACAGAAACGAGCTCCAGTCACCACACGTAACTTACAAGAATAGGCAATGCAAGCAGCCAGACCATTAATTAATAATGGATTTACCTTCAATGCATCACCTTCTTGGGTTAGTAGATTTAAGAGGACACATAATAATAGTCAAAGGAAAGTGACTAAATATGTAAAACCAACAGAGAGTTAATCTTTAGAAAGCGTGCTTGCAACATCAAATGAATTTTCACTTGAATACATAGAAGAAATTAAAAAGTATGATCTGGATTTTGTCATAAATACTGATCAAATGGGTTGTGAGTATAGAACGAATGTTAATAGGACTTTGGACATAAAAGGCACCAAAACTATCCAAGTGGACATTGGAGACTTGAATAAAGTTACCCATAGCTATACAGTACAGTACTCAATAACAGCATCTGGTAAAGTACTGCCTCATGTATTTATATGTCTCCAAGAGCAAAAAGATAAATTTGGACCAACAGTGGCAAATCGAGTATCTCATCTGCAAGAAGAGTATAGAAATATTGTGGTGATTTGCTCAAAGTCTGGAAAGTTATCAGCCAATTTATTTTTAACTTACCTGCAGCATGTTTTGAAACCTTATGTGGAAAATAAGGAATTTTTGCTTCTTTTGGATAGTTGGAGTGGACAGAAAAATGCAGATTTATATAAAGTCTTCCTTGATGACAGCAATGAATCCACATGTCATTTAAAAACAATACCTCCTGGATGCACTGGATTCAATCAACCTCTGGACGTGTATTTCCAAAGACAAATCAAGATTTTCATCAAAGAACTTCAAAATTCAGTGTTTTTAATCGAGCAAGGAAAACAAATTAATTCCAGAGACGATTGTTTAACAATCCATTCTCTGATACACCATCAAATTTCTGCTCCAATCTTCAAAGAGATGATCACTTATGCTTGGTATGCTTCAAAACTGATTGAAGAGAGGCAAGTATTTTTAAATGTGCGACAAGTTTGCTTTCCACCCAAAGCTTCATCTCAATCTTGTGCTTGTATGGTACATACTCCTTTTGTGAAGTGTGCATGGTGTCGAAAATTCATCTGCTTTGATTGTTTTTGCAACAAATATCACCCTAAACACTGTACACCTCTTTCAACTTCTGAATAAAATCTATAACTATATTCTGTTTCTTCATCCTCATTTCATTTTAATTCTTTATTTTTAATGAATAAATGTAGATATACTAATCAGTCCCTTACCTTCAGTCATCAAATATAATCTGCAAAAAAAAGATTGCACAAAGTAAATAAGGTCTACATTTTTATATTATTGAAAAGAAATGCTCTGTATACTTATCTGATCATTGAATAAATGAGTGTCTCAACAAAATAACACATTTATCAGTTAAAAACTGAAGATGTTCAAAACTGTTTTAAAATCACATGTATGCCTTTCTTACTATCTTAACTACGTAGAGCCACACTATCTTACTAACATAAAGGCCAAATTGTATTTATAAGTACATCTGAAAGATGCAGATATGTGTTTGTATTTCTTTTGCAACTAATGCAGCAGAAAGAATCATAACATCAGAATATAAACATGGACAGTGAGAAGCACCGAGCACGTGTAAGACATGCAGCGCCGACGTATCTATCTATCTCTCTCGACCGTTCAAGTAGCAGAAACAATAATCAGTTATGTTGATTAGTGACATCTGAAACATGCAGATGTATGTCTGTCTGTCTGTCTCTCTCACTCTCTAATGTAGCATAGATCATAATAATATCATAATTTAAATATATTGTTTATGATTAGAATTGAGTTGCATGTATTAGACATGCATTGCAGACTTGTCTCTATCTGTCTCTCTCGCTCTCATAGAAAGTGTTTGTTTACATCTTGTAGCAGAAGCAAGCAGCAGCAGCAGCAGCAGCAGCAGCAGCAGCAGCGGCATCAGTAGCATCAGTAGCATAAATACAGAGTGTTGGAGGCACAGCAGCATCTTCAGTTTCAAAGGACTTTTATCAGATAAGTAATATATTTAATAAACAAAACCTCATTCCTTATAATTCTATTATTACATACATAGGTTATATAGATGTATAAATGCCAAAAAAGTGATACTTTGTGTTAAAATTTGTTTCAGATGCTGCAATGATTTTTAGGTTTGATTTCAATCATCAGCTGTCAACAAATAAAATGTGTTTCAAAAGGCATGGTATGAGATCATGGCAAATAGTGGCCTTGTGTGCAAATATTGCTCACCTCATCACATCATTGGTAAAATTCAACTCTGTTTAGGTACTTGAAGTGTTAAATTAGTCAGTGAAAAGTGTTTTGATAGGAACTTGTTGGATCTCGATTGCTTGAATTAAAATAATAATTATTTGAAGCGTTTAAGGCCATACATATTGAAATTGAACGCTTTATAATGTCATAATTGAACAATATTGCAATGTTTTGGGTCATGAGTGAGATCCAACAACTTCATAACAATGAAATGTAATGTTTTCAAGTACCAAGTGTATAAAATAAGTGATTATAATAGTTTGTGGATAGGAAATGAATATTAATTGCAGTTTATACGCTTATTTTTATTATTTGGCCCCCTATTTTTTATCTAAGGCTTCTGGAGCATATTCACATAAACGAACATAACAGGGCATGTTTTCTAACTGTCCTGAATCACCAGAATAAGTTTGGGCCAAATCCATGACCCGAAGGTGAGAAAGTCTCCTTGTTAGTAAAAGCATATCACATTCTTTTACTAAGCGACGTTAGTATAGATCAGATTCACGAAGCTGACTGATTATTAAAAAAATTTGTTTGTTCCACAGAATATTATTATTCTCCAACTTCTATGACTTTTAATGTCCATCAACTAATTCATTTGGCCGAAAGTGTAATCAATTGGGGTTCGTTATGGTCTCATGCAGGATACGGGTTTGAAAACGGTAATGGTTGCATCGTAAGAAGTGTTTAAGCGGCGAAAGGTGTACTACACCAAATTTGTAGATCAATTCATATGACTCAATCTAAATTGGCGCTAGTTCAGTTTGTACAGCAATATGAACCTGACTCGTTGGTTCTTGACTATGTACATTTTTTAGAATCTTGAGAATGTTCAAAAACTTTTAAAACTGGCACTGCAAGATATTTTGGTAAGTCCTACCGACCCAAACGAGAACTAGTACAACAATTACAATTGTTTGAAGCCGCTAGAGTGTTTAAAAAAATAGTTAAAGATGATTGTACTTATTCAGGCTCAGATAAGGTAAGAAAGCGATCTAACATTTCTTTGGAAAAAACTATTGATGACTCTTACATCAAAATAGCTTTTTTATTGTTGACAGTGTTGCAAGACAAGAATATATAGTGTGTAATAATATTACGAACAGAAAACGATGATCTTAACGCGTTACATATAAAAAAAATTGCTTCCATAGAAAAAAATTTGACAGTAATTAATACTTCCAATTTAGATAAAATTTGTGTTCATATGCAAGTCGTAAATGAATCTTATGTAAGTTGTGTACCAAACTTATATTCTTATTAAACTGTACAGGTACTATGCAAAAAATTAATGTAAGAATGTTTGATATACATTTTTTAATAATAAACTTTAATTTAATAAAAAATAAACTTTATATTGATTATTTTCTACATTCTCACCAGAAAAAAAATGAGTAATTTTTTTGGAATAAGAATTTCATGAAAATGAAAAAAATGACGTCATTTTCGCATAAAATATTCCCAGAATCGAAAAAATGACGTCTTTTTTGCATAAAAAATTTGCAGAATCGAAAAAAACGACGTCATTTTTGCATAAAAAATGTCCAGAATCGAAAAAAATGACGTCATTTTGCGTTCCATTTTGTGACACGACAAAAAACGTCTTATTATAACGTCATTTTATAACAGCACTATATGACGTTACAAAAGGACGTTTTTATTTTCAACGGGGTAACGAGCATAAAAATTAGGCTTCTGGGCAGATCATTCTTTACAGTCAAGTACGGCGAAGCTCCGTGCGCGAACATTCAATATTTTATAATAGCGACTCCGCGATATATTAAACGGACTGGTAATGAAACATACTTTACGAGTAACTACGAATTAAACATACTTGTATTTCGCGAGAAGCAATAGAAAGTTATTAACAGCGCACTAGCTTTCGTAACTGTAATTATACAGTGCAAGTGTCGAAGTGACTTATTGTATTCGCGAACGGTAAAGCTCGTGCGAGTGCTTGCACCAGCCGTCTACCCGTCGGACAAGCAGCAGCTAAGCTGCCGCCGCCACCAGCTAGGTAGCCGCGACCGACGGCCAAGCAGCAGCAAAGCGACACCCTAGCAGCGGCCTAGCAGCAGCGACCAGACAGCACTAGCAGCCTTGAAGATCGACAATCATCGGCCGAACTAGCTTGTAAGCTTTGCTTGAATAGTATTTAGTTTTGTAATAAAGTCTTGTATGTAAAACTCACTTGAGCATTATACACTTTATTTCATGTTTCCTCCCTTCTCAGTCAACAACAGAAACAATATTTAATTAAAAATAATGAAGTTATTACCCAATGCCAAAGGGTATATATAAGATAATATATTTCAATAAAGAAAATATGAAAAAATTTATTCCAGAATTTTCAAGGGTTCGTATCGCCCTAAAAAAATTATTTTCGTTAAAAAAGGGTTTTTTTCGGCTCTAGACGTCAGTGTCCTCTCTGTGATGATTTGTAGATCATTTAATTAATTAAATCCCTTGCAAGGAGACACGCGTCAAAAGTAGCATATACGATAGTACAACTGTGACGTTGTGCCACTGCAAACGTCGTCACTTCGGCTGCGAGGGTTGAATGATTGATAAGGTTGGCGACGCCAATAATAATTGCGTGGTATTTTTGCAGGTACGCGCGTACAAGGAGCGAAAGTAGAGCCCGACTCGCGACCGCAGAGGCGCGCGAACGTAAACATCGCTGTGTTTACGTTCGCCTGGCCAGCGCAGCGAAGTCGGAGCTGCTACCGACACGAGAGATACAAGGCGACACGAAGACCCTCGCGGCCCGTGCGTGCCAATTAGGAGACGATCGCGACACTTGTAATTCGACCGTTGAGCCGTGTGGAGCCGAGTATTTGCGAGCCTTTTTGTACTGATTGTCGAGTAGTTTTGTCGGAGTGTTGGAGAATTGGAATAGAGCGTGTGTGAGGAGTAGTGCAGTGTGCTGTTGAGTTGTGAGTGCAGGTTGGTTTTGGTGTGTGTTGGCGAAAGAGAGGAGTTGGTGGCTACGTGCTCGAGCGTGTGTGCTGGCGAGACGTGCGGCGCACCAAGAGTCGACAACCACGCGACGTAATTCAACCTTCTGGCCCGTCCCTGCTTACGTCTGTGGCCAACAGACGACCGTGAGGAAGACAGCAGCATCTCCTAGGACCCCGGCGACGCGGAATCCACCCGTGTGGTCGCGAGCCTCGAGAGCGAGGAATACCGTGAGTAGGTTTTTGGTATTACCGCGCTCGCGCGACCCTCCAAACGGCAACGCAGCTCGCGTCCGCGACCAGATGTGATTGAGTGCGTGACAGCTTCGGCTGTGTGTGAATGAGTATTAGAATAATTTCAATAAAAGAGCGTTTGTTTTAATTGAAATTCACCGTTGTATTATTTACAAGACCCGTCGTTTTCCCTTCCTCTCTCTCTCGCGAACTTTCTCGTTTACAGGTGTTTTTATAGGTGCAGTGTTGCAGTCACCGGAGGCTTCACTCCATACCTGTCGACGTCCCCTCCAGGAGGAGAGTCGTACTCACGACCTGAGGTAGTGTTTCGCGTTGTTCCCGACCCTTATCGAGCTAGCCGGACCCTGGCCGACGACAAGCTGTCGCTTGTCTGGCGCGTCGGTTACCGACAAAGTCGGCCAGGCAGCGAGAACGCCTTGTGTACGGTGGACACGGGGAGTCGACCGTCACACAACTCAATACGTTCCGATTAGAACGAATAAGCACACGCATAGGCAAGCGAAACACTGTATGAGGGCCTACACGAACAGGCGAGCGCGCCAAAGTATGAGTGCTCGAACGCGTAAGCAAGCACGACGCTGTGTGAGTGTTCGCACGGACAAGTAAGCGCTGTATAGTATTGGTATACGAAATGAAACGTATATGAGCATATGCGAAATGTACGACTAAAATGGAAAAATCTTAAAGGGCATAACTATGTGTTAAACAACAGGTACAATAACAGTTTCAGACATAACAATGTGCATAATAATTCGGCGAATTACTAAAAATAACATTTTATATTGCGATATGCGTTTTCCTCAGTTTTTCAGTAAACAAGGGTGAAAACATGTGGACGCATGAAAATAAAACTGAACAGTATATAAGCTGGGTAAAAGTCAAGCTCGGAAGCAGCGTTGGTTTCAGTGGGCTCTACGCTCATAGTCTATGACCGAAATATACCGTGGCGCCGGTGGTAGCGCAGAGCTGAAACGGGCTATCGAGCATACAGCTACAACTCATTTGATTAATTATTATCATTAAATGGTAAATTAATTATCGGATATTGTTTCTATGTTGAAATAAATATATTTCATTATAATTTAATCAATAAACATTTTTTTTTTACTTAAATAAAGAATAACTACATGCGTGCCACCATCGGCGCCACGGTATATTTCGGTCATGGACTATGAGCGTAGAGCCCACTGAAACCAACGCTGCTCGGGAGCAGATCGAATATTACAGTTGAGTACGGCAGAGCTATGCCAGAAGAATCATAAGAATTACAACTGAGAACGAGGGCGAAGTTGTTCTGCATCAGCTAAAATTTTACTTATGATTTATCTTGCATTGTTCTGCATGTTTCCCCAAAGATTTTGCACTCTCTCGAGTTTTTTTTTCGTTGTCGCGGATTGTTCTGATCGAAGACTCGTTGACGTTGAATCTTCTTGCGATTGTAGCAACTTTTTCACCAGATGCCAACGCGTCGAGAATTTTGATCTGTTCGACCAAATTAAGAACTTTTCTATCGCGCTTTTTTTCGATTGAAACTGTTTATTTTTGGTGTTGGTCGAGACATAATTAAATAAAAATTAATAAAAAAATTTTTAAATTTGACCGCACAAAATGTTAACCTCCAGAAAAAAACCGCGGATACGAAAACAAAAAACCGCGGATACTGAAGTTGGGTCACAAATAGGGGTACCGCGGATGCGAAGAATCGCGGATAACGAATCCGCGGATAACGGGGTTTGCCTGTATTTTCAATTTTTACGATTTTTGCACGAATTTTTCTTAAAAAAATGCTCTTTTCGGTGGTTATGAGGATGAATTCACCCCTATAAAAAGAATTGGGGATGATTTTTTCAATTTTTTAGAGGTTTGTCTTCTAAAGAAAGTTGTAACGATTAAAACGAGACGTTAAACGTAAAGATCGGACCAATAGTTTTTTCTGTACATATCGAGCATGCTAGACGCTTCGTTTAATCGGGCATAACTTTTTTTTCTTTATGAATTTCATTCTAAAATTTTAACAGGATATTTTTATGATGTCAAAGAACGTTTTAACGTAAAAAAAAATGTATCGATTTTTTTTTTATTTTCAATGGGAATGTCCCCTTAACGCGAAAATCTATTTTTCCGTTACAATACATAACATTTACATTGTTTAATTCATGGTGCTCATACGTAAAGAGAAATTGCGTATCAATGTGCTTAGATCGTTTAGATGCATCGGGATTTTTAACCAAAATAATTGCAGCTTGATTATCGCAATATATAGTTGTTGGCACTTTCTGATAGTAAGATATTTAATTGAATAGACGATGAAGCCAAATAATTTCTTTTGTTACGGAGCACAGTGCCATAAATTCTGCCTCGGTTGCCGAAAGTGCAATACACGATTGCTTACGAGATCGCCACGCTATCGGGTCACCTTTTAATAAACATATCCAGCCAGTTGTGCTTTTACGAGTTTTAATATTGCCTGCCCAATCGGAATCACAGTACGCTACAAGCTTATGACTCTTTTCTTTTCCAAATAGTACACCGACATTTTGTGTTCTTTTCAAATAACGAAAAACTCGCTTGACGCCATTCCAGGGATTCCTATTAGGATTTTCTAAAAATTGACTTTAGGTAGAGCGAATACTCTCTACAGTGACACTTGCACGCATTGTCCGAGACATCTACGAGGCTGGTAAAACACAAGCTTGGACCAAGAAAGCTAGCCACGAGAAAGAAGCAGCAGGAAAACAGTGGAAGGTCAAATATAGCTAAGGCATTGAGTAATAACAGAAGTAAGAGAATAAGTTTGATTGTAAAAAAAGTGAAACTTAGTCCGTCACGTGTGTGTGAATTTAGAGTGTGGTTTAATGGAGTCGCGTAGAGTATGTTCGGTTGCGTCGATGTAGGCGTATAGAAATAAGGAGTCTTTCACTTGGTATTAGTACAAAAGGTCCAAAACAAAAGTGCCAAAGCAAAAGTGCCAAATTAAAAGATCCACAAAATTTGAGGTCCAAAATGAGAAAGTTCCAAAAAAAATATATCAAGAAGAGCAACATATCCAAATTATAAAAAAATCCAAGTTTATTGAATCCAAAAATCATTAGAGGCGAATGTGGTGGCCAATAGCTTTCAGATACTCTATTGCAGTGCCTTGCTCTGCGTGTTCTTGGTATTTCGAAACAATTTTGAGGATTCTGCCTTCCATCGCTTGAAAGTTACCAGTCCTTTTGGCTCGAACTATTTGCCCCAGGTCAATCTGCCTTGCAATTGTTTCTGTGTCACCTTGTTCATTTTGCAGTGATCCCAGAAAAGCATACAGGCTTGGATGCCTCTTTCCAACAAGAACTTGAAAACGATTGTGCCAGCCTTTGGAAGCGTTGTTCGTTCTAGCCAAGCCTTCTATTACTGCTTGAAACTGGTTCCAGAGAGCTGGTGCAAAACGCACAGGTACCCTTGCTCTTCTGCCTCTAGCTGGTCTTCCACGAACATAAGTAACCTATTGGAAACAGTGTGTTGGAACAGAGCAGAGTAGAGAGTAGAGTGCAACCCTTACTTCGAAGTATTCAGCAACAGGCAAAAAGTTCTCAGGAACTTGTTCCATGAATTCATCAAAAACCTCCAGGACGTCTTCTGGTGGTACAAAGGCAATTGCGCACATCATCCTTGATGCTTGTCGTATCGAGGGATCATCTGGATTTTGGTATTGGACCTGCAAGCCTTCTGCCTGCACACGACGATACACACTCTGACACAGATGAAAGAAGCATAGGCTGACGTTTCCTATTCGAGCAGTCACGGCGTTAACTATGGCAAGCTCGAAGTCTGACATGAAGCGGGTTGGCTGGCGAATTTCTATTCCCGATTGTTCTGCCTTTGACGCCACCACTTCGAAAATTTTGGAATATGCTTGTTGATCCTTTCCCTGCATGAGCGCATACACGAAAGGCAAGTTAATTATTTGTTCAACTCCTTTGTGCATTTGTGTCATGGATCCTAGAAGAGCAAACAGCTGAAAGAATATAGAGGGTACTGTACTGAAGGTACCGTCGGCATACCACGTGCGAGACCTGTAAAGTTTTTTTAAATTTTCTACAGTTCCAAAAACAATTATGCGGCCACCGTCATAGGTTTCATCATCGTAAGAGTCATATAATAGAAAATTATCTCCTACAAGAGTTGTGCGATACTTATCCTGAATTTCTTGCAAATCTGCGATCGATCGAGGGTTAGTAGGCAGTTCTCGCAAGCGCGCACGCGTGATCTGCGCACGGATGTTTATTCGATCCGGAAGATGGGCTAGGACACCATCCGATGCGTCCTGCAATCGGCACATGATTCTAGCTGGTGGAGCTTCTGGGTGTTCCGTAGCTTGCCTCTTCATTTGCGCAACTATTCGTATAGCTTCGACATGTTCTGGATCTGGCGAATGCGTATGTGAAGTCGCTTCTCCGCCTTTTTTTACGACGATGTCGTGTCCACCATTTGTCGTTATCAGCCGACCGCTACAAGTTCCCTTCAATTGACACAATAAGCACTCGCGCCTACAGAGAGAGAAAGAGGGCAAGAAACACATAGCACAAGGTCACACTCGAGATACTTTACCACGCGCTGAATGTCTTAAATAAATAAATCCGTTATAATGCAGATAGGTTGTTCGTCCTTTTACTATTAATTCGGCAATCATTTCCGCGTCCATTATTGAAAATTTAAAATACGAACTTAAAAGTAAAAAAATTATCAACAAGGTCCGTAACGAAGCGCGACGCGAAACACGAAATGATTATAGGTTACACGCGTGAACTTAGTTGCGTTTAGAGGGTATATATGGACATAGAATAAGCTTGGAACTCTCGTAATTTGGAACATAATAATTGTGGAATTATTGTATATTTGGGACTTAATAGTTTTGGAACTTTTACATTTGGCACTTTCGTTTTGGAACTTTTGTACTAGAATCCTTTCACTTAGCTTGAGTTTTTGTAATTCGATAGTCGTCAAAGTTGAAGGATAATTATCGTAGTGAGTACCTCGGAAATTATAAGGCATGCGTGGTTCCAGTCCACGTGTCATGTATTTCGGGCCTGCGGGTGGCCGTGTTCAGAGTCGGTGATTTCCACGTTGGACGCTCGTGCGAGAGCAAGCGAGATAGTGCGTATTCCATTGGTTGTGCGTGACAAAGCCGTGCATCTGCTAGTGTGAACCGCTTACGGTGCGTAGACTATATCGCCGTTGCTTATGAGTAAAAACACAGTGAAAAACGCTATGAAAAAAAACCTTTTTATAAAATGCCATGAAAAAAAACACACCTTGTCGGATGCAGTGAAGAAAAACACACCTCATTTTCTTGACGGCATTCGATAAGATGTGTTTTTTTTTTCACTGTATTTCATAAGCAGTGGCGAATATTACGGCAAGAAACCAGCCGATTATGCGCAGTGCAATTACGTGGCACACGATTGAGACTCGCATCGGGCTAGCGTTGTAACTCACGCGTGCTTTCGATGATTTCCGACAGATTAGATTGCAGCGATGAGAAGTAATGCAGAAAAGCGGAATGAAGCGTGATTGAAGCGACGATTGTTTGGAAAATAGTGAAAAGAGTTTGTATTTATAAAAGAATGAATATTCGTGTGCAAAAGTATAATTTTCATGTAGTTATTTCATTTTCAATCTTGGACTGCCGAAGCTCGCAGCGTACTTGATGGCGGCTCGAACCCTTCTGAGGTAAGACTTTTGGATAGCCTACCGGGAACCTCAGCCCAGGAATAATCGGACTGGAGGGTGAGCACAGGCTGAGGCCTGGCACGTCTCACCTCTTTATTTTAACAATTGATGAAATTTTAAAATATTCTCACACATCCACAGTGTTTCGTCTGCATTTTTTCTCTAATTGTTACATTTTTACTTTATAGAACTTATAAGTTTATTACATAGTTGAGTTCCTTAGGGTCAAAAACATAAACATACGAAGTCTTATACATTTTGATAAAAATGACATTTCATGTAAGATTTCACTAAACTGTATAAAGTTTTATTTTTATGTACTTTCGAGAAAATTCATATAGTACTACGTTTGTGAATACATTCTGAATTGAGAGAGGTGTCTTTTTATTCAATGCAAGGTAAAACCAACTTAACATACAATAAAACAGAGATCAGTAAAAATGCAAATACCGATGAATTACCAATAGAGTTATTTTCCTGATTATTAAATAATGGTAAACAATCACTATTGTTTTGAATAAGTTTACTTAATTAAGTATTAAATATAAGTTAGAAGTGGGTACAACACGGCAGTAAGGCATCTGTTTATGCTCGCTTCGATTGCGCGAAAAGGAAACGGCACCTTTTGGTCGATAGGTAGACTTCGAACTCGAATGATAAAAAGTGAGCAAAGTATACATATTAAGAACTTTAATAGTTATAACTAGCAACGATTAATATAATTTTCTTAATAAGTTATGAGAAGTATTGATCGAAATATGTCAATAAATATATGACCTACCTCGCCTATCAAATAGTTCAACATCATTAAGATTACGTGGATGACCGATAGGCAATAGTCTTTCAGGTGTTGGCATTTTCATGTCTATAGTCCCTTTATTTACTGTTTCATTCAAATACTGTAATGGTGATAGCCGTGTTGATGAAATAACTGTGATAATATAATTTTATGATTAGTTATAGTTACCTAATGAGCAGAATAGTTACACAAATATTTTTGAATAGTTTATAAAAAGTAATATAAGTAGTTGTTGTAACGGGAAGTGCCTCGAAGAAGAGCCGGATAGCTCGTGTTACACCAGAAAATATTCAAAAACCGGCGTTGCACAACACAACTCGTTGATGCTTTGCTTCGACGAGCATTGGTGACGATCCTGCGTACAAATGCTCGACGAACTGTTGTTTGTCAAGTAATCGCATTGCTGAAAAGGGTCAAAATAGACAACATGAAATAAACGATGAGTTGCGAATTAATAAAATAAAATGAGGTGGTTTATTCGCGTGAAAATTGATGAACAAAAATTTGACTAATACTAGGGCTGCACGCACGCTCGCGATAACAGTTGACTTTGGTCGCTTAAGGGGGGAAAGGTACGTAATCTCCAAAAAAAAAAATTTTTTTTTATTGACTTTTTTGATAGGATTTTTCCTCAGCTTCCCAGTGCCGTGATCGGAATTTTAAAATTTTAACTGTATCGTGATGTACAGCCTATTTAGTCCCGTTACTTTTACGATTATTTAGAAAAAATGAATGAAACAACTCAAAGGTTGTAACGATGTTACGGGCGACGAGCGCGAGCCGTTACGCAAGAATGCTGTGTGTATGCATGTGACGCGCGACCGACCAACTGACCGTGCAGGGTGCAGAAAGAGCCGAGCGCTTATAACCTCCGTGCGCCGCGGCAGCGTAGGCACGTGCTCGACGGTTACCGACCGAACGAGTGGCGCGGCGACGAGCCGCAACTCGAGCAGCAGCAGCGGCAGCAGCACGGAAGACGAAGCGAGGAAGAAGAAGGCACGTGAAGCGACGCCATTACGACTACGACTGCGTATCGTGCGAGTGCGAACGACAGAGTCCGAGGCTAAAAAGCAATTTCGAGTACAGCACGGAAGCCGATTAAAACGAGTGATCGTCGCGTAGCGTGGTAGAGAGAGAGAGAACGAGAGTGAATTCGAGAAGAGAGAAGCTGTGTCCGAGGCGAGTGCGCGAGGAAAAGAAACCAAGTCGTGTGCGTACGAGCGAGGTTAAGTCGGCCGAGTGCGCGACGACGACGAGCATCGTGACTCGCATACCCGCAGTGCTGTGTGTGCCTGGGGAGTGCGCAGCCTGCATCGTGCGATTACCGGCGTGGCACCAGAGACCCAGCACGAGTCGATAAGTGAGCAGCGGCCGATCCACCACACCAGGACTCGGACAAGTCTGCAGCGCACCGCGAGCGGACAACGGCATGACGTTGCCGGACCGAGGCGAGGAGATTGTAAGCGTTTCACCTGTACTTCCTAGTCTTGGTCGGTCGTGTGTGTACGTAAGTGTGCTGTATGTCGCATGACGTGGAACGAGCGAAGAGTCGGTCGCGTAATAAATAAGTCGAGTCGAAGAATTGTCATCGTGTGTGTATGTGATTGGTCCGAGGCGAACAAGTCGCAATTACGTCGCGCGCGTTTCGAGTTTGTAAGCGGCCATTTTGCAGTCCGTCGTACCCGCTCGCGCGAAAGCAGCGAAGCCGTCGCAGGCCGAGCCACGTGAAGTCAAGTCCGCGTGTTATTAAGGTCGCGTCACGAAAACGGGATTCGAACCGGGCACGTGTTGTGACTCGGCGAGTCCCCTTGGACTTTCGCGAGCGAACTCACGCGACATAAGGCTTCGCGCATAGCGAGTCAGAGACGCGCGAGTGCAGGTGCGGGGCACGATCGGGATTTGAACCGAGCTCGCATTGTGACTCGACGTCTTCCCCTTGGACCTTATTGCACGAAACCCGTAGGGTATCGTGACGTCACTAAAGTAATTGTCAGACTTTCCTTTGTCATTTATCTACATTTAAGCAATAATTCGACGATCTTTCTTAATTAATAGAATAAATAGTAATTTAACGTAAGACAATAAACAATTGAGTTGGATTTAAACTAACTCCCTCTGGTGGTCATTTCGTGAACCTTTCCGACTTTTCAGCACACAATCGCCGACGCTCGAGGCACATTTGGTGGAGGGCTCGACCCCCTTTGAGGTAAGACGACCAGTTAGGCTAACCGGAGCCTCCGAAATAAATAATTAGACGGCAGCGCGAGCACAGGCTGCTGCCTAGACCCTCGCACGTCACAAGGTATATCGTTGTCATTCTCTCATGAATCTCGAGACTTTCATAAGTCGGTAGCGCCATCTATTGATACTCGTTTTATTCTTTGGTTAGAGTATGTCTCGCAGAAATTTGTTTGTTCACATGACTATAGGTGTACAGTAACGCCACCACTCGCAGCACGTGGGTTTCTGCATACCATCTGTCTCTCTCTGTTTCGTGCGCGAGCCCGGATCAAATGTCAATAACAGTCTGCTGACTGCTTCTTGTTTTCCAATGGCTAAAAATTACATTTTTTTGAAACTGGAAAAAGTACATGTACAGTGAAGTTATATCTTTGCAACTTGACATTGTGTTTCATAATAAATCTATGATGATGTTTCAATAGCTTTTTATGAAAATGTGACATTTTTAGCAGTTCAAATTCAAGAAATACAGCAGTACATATGTAAATTGACATATTGTAACGGTGCAGGTTACAGGGGGGAAAAGTAATTAATATTTGCGTCGGTCGCGCTAGCGACCGGGTCCTTGTTACCTAGAAAAACAGAGGCAAGAGGGAAAAGGCAAATAAAGTGAGACAGGTGAATTAAATTAAATAAATGTGATAAGTTATTATTAATAACACAGCTCTACAAAAAAAAAAAAATTTTCAAATCCACCGACCGGACCTAGTGGACTTTATGTTTTTGGGGTCGCTGAATCCGAATCCGGGGTCGGTTTTTCAAGGTTGGCTCATTTTAGAGGTCATTTGAAGGTCAAATAATTGGAAAAGGGTAAAAAATCTGAAAAAATTCATACATGGGTTTTTGAGGATGCCGAATCCAAATCCGAGGTCGGATGACCTTCAGGAGGTCAATTTCAAGGTCATTTGAAGGTCAAACTACAAGAATTCAATGAAAATATCCGAAAAAATCACCCTTATGTTTTGAGGGTCGCTCATTCTAAATCAGAGGTCATTTTGACTGTATCCGGCCTTGTAAAGGTCATTTGAAGGTCATTTTAGGGTCAGATCACGAAAAAAGCTTTAAAAAATCTGAAAATACTCATTCAGAGGTTTTTAAGGATGCTGAACTCAAATCTGAAGTCAGATGACCTCTATGAAGTCACCTTCAAGGTCATTTAAACTTTAAATTAATACAAGGAAGTAAAAAATTAAGAAAATATTTTTAATTTTGCATGCGTTTTTACTTTTTTTCGCAATGCATCTTTTTTTCTTCAAACGAACGGCGTAATGGTTTTCGTTTGCGTTTTTTGCCTTTCTCATTTTGAGCAGTAATCAGCCATCATCAAAACATCCTATCTACCTAATTGATACCACTGCTCCATACTTTTCATGTCTTGATAGAATCGTTTTCCATGCTCGTCACTAAAATCACCACAGTTATCCGGAAACTCATCTGAATGGTTATGTAAGAAATGCAGTTTATAAGACATATTACATTTCATTTCCCCGACTTCAAACTTATCGAGGTAGCAGGTAAAGACTAGAAGAGAAAAAAGTGTGTCAGAATGAGAGTAAGTTAACAGAACCGCATATTTCTCCATATCAATATCACGAACGAAAACGGTGCATTAATATGAAAAAATATGCCGATTTGTCAATTCACTCCCCATGCCGATCCACCTGGCTCATCTCTACTTTGTCATAAGGATATACTTATAGTGAATTTATTTTTACACTCTCAGACATTGTTTCACAAAATTTTAAAATGCATTCGTTTTAATCGAAGAAAAATCCATTGATGAAGAATTTTTCAAATTTTGTGACCCAATTCTATAGTAAAAAATAAAATAGCCTATATTATATTCACATATAAAGAAGTCCTATAAAAAATTTACCTGAAGCTATGTCAACAAAATTAAGGTAAATTTTATAATAACGGAAGTAAAAATTGATTGTTAAAAAATAAAGAGATTTTTTTGGTTGCTTTACTGCGGGGAAATAGCTTAGAAAAAATGTATTATATTTATTGAGTAGGGAAAAAAGCAGCTCTATCCCAGAATGTGAGCTCGCTAAATGTCTCAGACTAAAAAATTAATTCAGTTTTAAAAAACTAAGCACAAACTTCTTCCAATATTTTATCGCATTAAATAAATTTAACATTGAAATGACCTTGAAGGTGACTTCATAGAGGTCATCTGACTTCAGATTTGAGTTCAGCATCCTTAAAAACCTGAGAATGAGTATTTTCAGATTTTTTAAAGCTTTTTTCGTGATCTGACCCTAAAATAACCTTCAAATGACCTTTACAAGGCCGGATTCAGTCAAAATGACCTCTGATTTAGAATGAGCGACCCTCAAAACAAAAGGGTGATTTTTTCGGATATTTTCATTGAATTCTTGTAGTTTGACCTTCAAATGACCTTGAAATTGACCTCCTAAAGGTCATCCGACCTCGGATTTGGATTCGGCATCCTCAAAAACCCATGTATGAATTTTTTCAGATTTTTTACCCTTTTCCAATTATTTGACCTTCAAATGACCTCTAAAATGAGCCAACCTTGAAAAACCGACCCCGGATTCGGATTCAGCGACCCCAAAAACATAAAGTCCACTAGGTCCGGTCGGTGGATTTGAAAATTTTTTTTTTTTTGTAGAGCTGTGTAATTGGGGTGGAGTACAGCCGTGCTCAGGACGGCAACGAGGTGCAGTACCACGGCACGCGCGAGAGTTCGCTTAAACCAGCGAACGCGAGTCGCAATGCAAAGAGAGAGAGATGTCGATGTGAAACTGGCACTTACATGCAGTTGCTCCGGTTGCGATTCCGCGGCCCATCCACGACGCTGGATTGCAGGGCGCACACACACACTCGCTCACAATGCACTGGTTGCACTCGCTTGATCTACGCGGCGCGATACGACGCGACGCGACTACAGCGGGCTACCGTCCGTTAAATCGAATTTCTATTATTTTTCGTGCAAGCGCGACTTGCTTACAAGTTGGCTCAAACTGTACTCCTTGCTTAGCTCGCTGCTTCTCTCGTAATTTCTTACGACGCGTTCGCGTTTCGCGCAGTCTCTTTGCTCACGTGATTTTATGTGTCTTTCTCTCTCTCGTGCGTTCTGCCGTGGTCGCGCTTCTGCACCTGAAACAATGAACTCATATATGAGTACAAGTCATATTATGGTATTGGCTTTGGGGGAGAGAGAGACGAGATCCTGTCCGGATTCTCGTCACACCCTCCCCTTAGACGCTGGTAGCCGGAGACGTGCCAGCTCGACAATTCTCTCTCTTTCCAAAGCCATTTGTAGTTAATTCATATGAACAGTATGTTAATTTGCTCAAACTCAGAAGAAGGAGAAAAAAAAGAGAATATTATGTATTAAAAAAAAAAATGAAATAGAAATAATATTAATAAATTTTGGAAAATTTCAGAAAAATTCGCTTTTTGGCTTGAAATTGCATTGCGTTGCGACTGGCTTTACGAATTATTTAACGAACAGATTTACGGGGTTCTTAACTAATTATTTAGCGCATGTCGCAATTCGTTGCGCTATCTTGTATTCTTGATATTTCTGGAGTGTCGGATCTTGAATCGTCAGTCATGTTCTTGCGCTTGCTTCAGTTTCGCTGCTTGCGCTCTGGTCATTCTGCCTGTCGGTGTAGTTGGCATAGCATCTTCACTCTCATTGTTATCAAGTATCTTTGTAGATTCTGAACTTAGGCTTTGTACACTTGGTTTTTTCTTTTTGTGTTTCGCTATTTTGATAGATTTTCGTCTAGCGAAGACGCGCGGCTTTCTGGGAGCTGTTATTTTAGCTTGTGTTGCTATTTCGCCGTCGGCCGTGTTACTGATCATTGACAATTTGTCACTTGTAACATCGATTGCTGCTGATTTGCGTTCGTCGCTTACTGCTGCCGAGCTTTTGTCGTAGTATGGTTTTAAGTCGCTTGCAGTGACTTTCTCGACGAGCTCGCCTTTTTCTCCTATTAGCTGATACACGTTGGAGCCGAGAACTTTTGTGACTCTGCACGGGCCTCGGAATTTCCGGCCGAGCTTGACTGCAATGCCTTTTACGCCAGATGATAGTATTCTGTTGCGCCGTAACACTCTGTCATTTATTTTGAACGTGACATCTCGCCGTTTTTTATTGTAATATCGCGCTTGTCGCTCTTGCGCTCGTTGCGAGTTATCAGTTGCTTTGTCGCGGATACCTGACAAATTTTCCATGCGTATAGCCCAAGCGATTCTAGCTTCATCTTCTTCGGCGATGAGTGCTGCTTCAGCTTCTTTGCGACGTACGCTATGTCCTATCTCCGGATTTCTACCTAGATTCAAAAAGGCCGGGCTTACTCCTGTGGAGTCGTGTACGGCGGTGTTGAACGCAAACGTGAGCTCGTATATGTGCTCGTCCCATGTCTTATGGTTTTCTTCGATGTATGATATCATCATCGTTTTATACTTCCGATTAACTCTTTCGACCGGATTTGCGTTAGCCGTATACATTGGGATTGTCGAATGTATAACTCCTCTCTCGGTCAGATATTCATCGACTAAATTATTTTTATACTCTGTGCCATTATCTGAGTGAAATATCTCTGGAGCGCCGAATCGCAAAAATACTCTCTCGAGCAAATGCTTGCGAATTGTACGTGCGTTCGCTTTGCGTACGGGTATCGCTTCGATCCACCTTGTGAATAGGTCCATGAAGATGATTATGTATTCATTCCCTTGCGTTGAACGCGGAAACGGCCCCATTGTATCGCCTGCGACTACGCACCATGGGCTCGTGATTGGTCGCCTGCCCATCAGATCTGCTGGTGCAAGTTGTTGCACCTTGCACTGCTGGCAAATTTGACACTCGCGCACGTATTTTGTGACATCGCAGTGTGCCGACGGCCAATAATAGCGCATTGCTAGGCGTTCGTACGTCTTGTGTCGTCCAAGATGTCCTGAGGTCGGCTCTTCATGGCACTCAAAAAGCACTTGTTGTCGCTTTCCTCTCGGCACAATTAATTTCCGCGCATCTTGATCGTCGATGACATCGTCTATGAATGGATCTGGAAGGTAGTGATACAGTGTCGATCCAACTGCTTTGTGGTACGGGTATTTACTCGGATCCGCTTTCACTTTTGTAAGGAGCTTCTTGTACCAGCTATCTTCGACTTTTTCGTCGATTGTGATGGACGCAATTTGCGCTTCGTCGCTCTCGTCCTCGTGCAGACGCGAAAGTGCATCTGGCACGACATTGTTTGCGCCTTTCCGATGTTCGACTATGTAATCGAATTGTTGTAGTTCTAGCGACCATCGCGACAATTTTCCTGTCGGGTTAAGCAAATTATGTAACCATCGCAAGCTGCTGTGATCTGTAATTACTCGAAAGCGGTATCCTTCCACGTATGGGCGAAATTTTCGAACTGCCCAGAGCACTGCAAGGCACTCTCTTTCGGTGACCGAGTAGTTGCGCTCTGCTTTATTTAAAGTACGGCTCGCAAAGCATAGTCCTTTTTCTTCTCCGTCTATAGTTTGCGTCAGTACTGCGCCCAAGCCGAAGTCGCTTGCGTCTATTTGTACGACGAATTGGTGTTTGAACGATGGTCTCGATAACAATGGCGCTGATGCGATGAGCGCTTTTATTCGCTCAAATGTGGCTTGTTGCTCTTCTCCCCAAATATACTTCGTATTTTTCTTAAGTAATTTATTCAGGGGATCCGCGATCGTCGCAAAATTTTCAAGAAATTTGCGATACCAAGACGCCATGCCGAGAAATCGGCGTAGCTGTTTCAGCGTCTTCGGCGCGGTCATTTCCGCCACTGGAGCTATCTTGTCCGGATCAGGACGGAATCCGTTTTTGTCGACTATGACACCGAGGTATTTTACTTCGCTGCGGCAGAAGAAAGACTTATCGCGATTTATAGTAAGCCCCGCCTGGTTTATTCGCTTCAACACGTGCTCCAACCACTTTAAGTGCTCTGCGTATGTCGCTGTCGCGATAATTATATCGTCGATATACGCAAAAGCTACAGGCTCCATTTCTGGACCGATTATTTTATCGGCGAGTTCCTGGAAGGTGGCCGGCCCCCCAGCAACGCCATATGGCATTCTGGTCCATTCGAATCAGCCCAATCCGGGCACTGTGAATGCCGTATATTTTTCGGAACCTGCGCTCATTGGCACTTGGTGAAATGCTGCAGACAGATCTAGTGTGGTGTTCCGTGAGAGGATAATAAATTAATCGCTTAGCCAATTCTTTAACAAAACTAATAACTTTATTAATGAAAAATTCTCGTCGGTAAATCGAGATTGCTAGTTGGCGTAAAAGCGAGTAACGCGCGACTGGGTCGAGAGCTAGATGAGCTTTCAAGGTCCAAATTCGACTGTTTCGATCAAGCAGTTCGATCGAGCACTGAGGCAATAAGCACAAACATCATCTCTGTCCGTTATTCTTCCATCAAGCACCCGGCACAGTCGCGCCCCACATGCCAAAACTTAACAATAACTAAACATACCGCCCGCGTTGACGCAATGTAGCGGCAATAACATCACAAACCATAACAAGAATGAAAGTCCACAAAAGAGTTCACAAAAAAATGACCATGTAAAAAACAAAATTATAAACAAATTAATAATACAAAAAAAGTAAAACAACTCTAAACAATACAAACAGTTTTCCGACAAAGGTTTCGAAATTTCAAGAGCCTAAAATAATTCATTCGTTCGTCTCCTTTTCATTGAGCCGACAGTAATATTCCTCGGCTTGAGCATCAGTCGGCAGCTTAATCAATTTGACAGTTGGTCTTGTAAAAGTTGAGCTTGCGGTCTTGATAGTCGCAACTCTGACCAATCCATCAGAACCCGGATGAACCTGCTCGACGCGTGCCAGCGGCCACGACGATGGCGAACATAGATCATCCTTGAGCAGCACCATGTCACCTGGCTGCAAGCTCTCGCGTGCGGTCAGCCATTTGCTCCTCTGCTGCATTTGTGAGAGCACTTATCTTCGCCATCGACTCCAAAACAAGTCACGCATGCCGCGCAACAACCTCCAGCGACTAGTAAAGTTGAGAGTTCGATCATCGTAAGGCTCAGGGTAGTCCAGCAGCGAAGACCCAACCAAAAAATGAGCCGGGGTAAGGGCCTCCAAATCCTCTGGTCGGCTGCTGCGAGGACATAGTGGTCGCGAGTTCAAACACGCTTCGATGCGCGCAGCCACAGTTGAAAGCTCCTCAAATGTGAGCCTCGCGTCGCCAATGACCCGTCGAAAGTGGTATTTGAAGCTCCGCACGGCAGCCTCCCACAAACCGCCGAAGTGTGGTGCCCTGGGAGGGATGAACGTCCAAACTATGCCCTTCTTCTGCAAACGATTGCTTGCACGCTCGAGAAGAGGCGAGCTTTTGGAGAAGAGTTCACGCAGCTCTCTCGATGCTCCCTTAAAGGTAGTGCCATTGTCTGAATAGAGCACCGCAGGTCTTCCCCGTCGAGCGCAAAAGCGAGAGAACGCTGCGAGAAAAGCACTGGTGGTCAGATCCGACACCACCTCAACGTGGACCGCTCGGACGACCATGCATATAAAGATGGCGACGTAACCTTTGGTCGACGGAGCCTTACGTCCTTTTGAAAACAGTATTGGCAGTGGTCCGGCATAGTCCAATCCTGTTACTTGGAATGGTCGTCCAGGAGTGACTCGAACTGCGGGCAGCGGGCCCATCTGCTGCTCCATTGCAGTAGCTCGAAAGCGAGCACAGCAAACGCAGTCTCCGCAAACGGCGGGAATGACGCGCGGGCCTCGCAAAATCCAAAACATGCGGCCCAGGTGTGAGCGCATAAGCTGCGGTCCGCTATGAAGTGTATCCCTATGAGCCTGTTCAATCAATCTCCTCACGATTAAACAACGTCCAGGTAGAATAATCGGGTGTTTTTCATCATATGTCAGTGGAGCGTTCTGCAAACGACCACCAACTCGCAATAGACCTCCAGTGCCAATGAAGGGGTGAAGTGCCCTCAACCGACTCCTCTTCGGCAGCTTTTCTCCAGCAGTGACCGCCTTGATGTCGTCCCCGAAATGATGCGCTTGGATCCGCCGAAAACACATAAATTGAGCCTCTCTCCACTCGTCACCATCGGGCCCCGCCACCTCCGCTCGACCGACGACAGCCAGCCACCGGCGGCAGGAACAGAGCACTTTAACCATTTTGCTGAAGCTGGAAAATACGCTCAAATTCGGTAGGCAGCTGGTAACGGCCGGCGGAGGCGCCTGCCGTGCGACCATGACCTGTGCGCTTTCACTCGAGGGTACAACAGATGCTGGCCACGTTGCCTCCTCGTCGAGAAGCCAAGAGGGGCCATTCCACCAAAGTGGGAAAGCGGCCAATTCGAGCGGCGATAATCCTCTTGTCGCACAGTCAGCTGGATTATCCATCGTTCGTACATGCCTCCAGCAAGCGTCAGGCAGGCCAGTCTGAATGTCGCTGACTCGATTCGCCACGAACGTTGGCCACCTCGAAGGATGTCCTTGCAACCACTCAAGCACAACACTCGAGTCCGACCAACAGAAGATGCGCGCCGGTGGAAATCTGAGGCCGTCAAGCAGACTCTTGACCAGGCGGACAAGAAGAGCGGCCGCGCAGAGCTCCAACCTCGGCACCGTCTGCACTTTGGTCGGTGCTAATTTTGTCTTGGCTACAATAAGTTGAGACGATGTCGACGGGATTACAGCGTATAACGCCGCAGCATACGCTCTCTTAGACGCGTCAGCGAACGCATGCAAGTGCCAAGTGCTTGACTCTGATGCGCCAAACCATCTAGGCACTCGGATATTGGTAACGTCGTCCAAGGTGGCGCAAAAATCAGTCCACCGTCGATCCAATGGCTCCGCAATCGACGCGTCCCAGTCCGTGCCGTCGATGCAAATATCCTGCAGCAGGATCTTGGCCACAATAAGCACCGGACACAGCCATCCCATAGGGTCGAATGTCCTTGCAATGTCGGATAATACCGTACGACGAGTGGCAGGCGACGTCGTGAGGACAGGCTTAAACTGAAAGGTAAAACAGTCCAACCGAGGTAGCCATTTCAATCCAAGTGTAGACACCGCCTCATCTACCCTCAATGCAACCGCCTCCGGCTTGTTGTCGGTGAGATCCTCAACGATTTCTGTGTGCGATGCAGCCCACTTCGCTAGCCTCATGCCAGCTGACGCGAGCAGCGCGATGAGCTCATCTCTTCGGCGTATTGCCTCTCCCGCAGACCCGGCGCCAAAAAAAAGATCATCGACGTAGAGCTGATGCTGTAGCACCTCCGATGCTTCCGGATAAGCGACCCGTCCGTCCTCCGCAAGCTGCTTCATCACGCGCAGGGCCAGGAAGGGAGCTGAAGCAGTCCCGTAAGTCACCGTCGTGCAGCGATAATCACGTATCGGCTCGTCAGGGCCAGCTCGCCAGAGCACACGCTGCCAGTCGACGTCGTCCTCGTGTACTCGTATCTGGCGGAACATCTTCTCGACGTCGGTCGTGCCTGCGAATTCGAAAAAACGCCAGTTGGACAGTACCACTGTAATATCCGCCTGCAGTTTTGGCCCCGCAAGCAGTTGGTCATTCAACGATATTCCGTCATTTGCCTTGCTCGACGCGTTGAACACCACTCGAATCTTGTTGGGGTTGTCCGGTCGAAAAACTCCATAGTGAGGCAAATAGGAACTCGGTCGTTGAAGTTGCTGCGTCGGCACACATTCCATGTGCCCAAGCCTTATGTATTCATCCATAAACTCGGAATAAACGTCGCGCAGCCTCGAATCCTTTTGAAAACGGCGCTCCATCCTTAGCAGACAAGACTGAGCCGTGAACCTGGAGCCTCTCAGGTCGGCTCTGCGCGCGAATGGTAGACGCACCACAAATCGCCCGCTGCTGTCCCGACGATGCGTCTGCACGAACAGTTCCTCGCAGCGTCTCTCGTCCTCAGACAAATGCGGCCTGCTCGTTACGTTGTCGAGCTCCCATAACTTCGAGACGAGACTTGAGATTGACGGCTCAATTGATGCGTGAAACGCTCGCACAGCACCTTCTTCGTCGGCCGTGTCCGGCAGCGTTGGTCCCGTCAATATCCATCCAAAGACCGTCTTCTGGGCCACGGGGGTTCCCGCAGTCCCCTTGATGACCCCGTTCAAAATAAGCTCCGGGAACACATCGCCGCCGAGAACGAAATCCACACGCGCCGGCACTCCAAAGCGCGGATCGGCCAGCTCAAGACCCTGTATGTGCGGCCACGACTCAAATTTCACTCGATTGCTGGGCAAGAAATCCGTAAGCTCCGAAAGTATCAGGACCGATGTCTGCAATGCAAATTCAGGCTTCTTGGGGGATCGCACCTGCAGGCACAGCTCGGTGCCGGCTTTCGATGACACAGCAGCGCCGAGACCAATGATCGACATCGAAGTGCGTCGCGTAGGCAAATTCAGCTGCGATGCCGCACGCCGAGTGATGAAGCTCCGCTCCGCCGCTGGGTCAATGAGTGCCCTGACCGACAGGAGCTGTCCGCCCGCGGTCACGAGGTGTACCATTGCGGTAGCCAACAAAATGTCGGAGCCAACTCGAGTCGTGAACACATTCACCGAGCTGCCTTGATCCTCTTCGATTGGAGCGTTGACGTTGCTCATGGCC
>NW_019641677.1:114812-133683 GCF_000599845.2 Trichogramma pretiosum
GTAGCGCCTTAAAAAAATTATTTTCGTGAAAAAAAGCGGTTTTTCAGCTCTAGGCTGAATGGACATGAATGAAAAATTCTGAAAAAATTCAAGGAATCGTTTTTTGACGTCAGAATTCAGAAAAAAATACTCCGGTCTGGTATATCGATCCATTTCACCGAAAATAAAATAATTTAAATTTTCAATGATTTTTTCTGAAGGCCTGAAGCACTCGAAAAATCTGAAAAAATTCGAGATTGTTTGGATTGTTGAAAAGTACTTTCATGAATTTTTTCAGATTTTTTAATAGCTTCAGGCCTTCAGAAAAAATATAGATAGAAAATGGACGTCTATAGAGGAGGAGGGGGGTAGGAGGGGGGAGGGGGTCCAAAATTTTGGTTTTGGCACTTTTCCATCATGTACTATAACATACCAAAATGTCAGGAAAATCCGTGAACCTCGCCCGCAGGTTTATTTGAAAAATTCTGAATCTGACCCATATATACTTTCGATAGGAAATTTCCTCAGCTTCCGATGGTACTATCAGATTTTCTGGAATGTTCAATTTTCATAAGAAAAAATTAAAAATAAACCATAAAAAGCACTTTTTCTGTACTGATTTTTTCGAGTTATTTAGCTCAGCATGTTTGGCGGTGATTTTCTCGGTGAATATGCAATGTATCGAAAAAACTGTTATCACAAACGGACAGCTGAGAAAATTTCCTATCGAATGGAGTAGTCAGTAACTTTTTGTGAATGAGTTTTGATACTTTTTTAGCCACTTAGAAATTGAGTGAATTGTCGTATTTACGCGAAAACATAACTTTTCGTGCCCTAAAACACAAAAGTAGCCAGAAAAAAATTACGAATCTTTAAATTTCATGTTTACGCACTTTTTTAGCTTCCTAGGACCCTCAAGAACAATACTCAATGTTTATAGTATGCGTCCAACGAAAAAAAATTTTTCCGTTTTTAATCAAAAACTTCGAAACTAAGTTCCGGAATTGCTCATATATATATGATCAGATATTTAAGCAATTTATAAAAATAAAATATTACATCATAAAATAATGATCATTTGATTCCTTTCTTCGTATCAGGGTTGCGAAAATTTTATTTTAGTAAAGTAATATTTAAAATACCCAAATTACTTGATCAAATTACAACAATTAAAATACTTGTTTTAAGTCAATAATTTGGATTACTATATATTGAGAGCCAATCCGCACGGACTCCGCCCGTCACATTCGAAGCAGCATTCCATCCGGACTCGAGTGCTTGTACTTTTAGAGCACACACGAGGCCTGCGAATCATCAAATCATTTTGATGCGTGGGTGGCCCATAACGGCATGAACGGCATGAATTATTTGATGTGAGATCGCACACGCCAGACGCGCGTGTATATGAATACTTTTGAATAGCTCATGTTAACTCTTTGACTCATACAGACGATAGTACACCCAGAGCCAATCGGCCTCCTTGGCTCAGTGGATATAGTTCTTGCCTGCTGATACAAGGTGTGCCGTAGGGCGTTGGTTCGATCCCCACTTAACGAAATTTAGAGGTTCGTTTTTTCGCCTGGTGTGGTCGAGCCCGTGCCCGAAGTGGAGCGGGTACCACTCAAAAAAGAAGACCCGGGCTATGTCATCAGCCTCCGAAGCGGTAAAAAACCACGATCACTGTGCGAGCTGGAAGCGAAAAGGATAACCATAAGTAGGAGCCCGAGGCGAGGACTCACAAGGCTGGCAATAGATGGAGCACAACACTCCCATGATGAAGTCAGAAGCGAGAACCACACTCACAAGACGACAACAGAAAAGGAGGAGTATTAAAAACTCACGGAGACTCATAGGGTAGCGCCGGAAGCGAGAACCACACTCACAAGATGTAGCCGACAGTGCAAACGGATGGGCTTGCAATCGGCTGCAGAAGAGAGAACCACACTCACAAGATGGCACTAGACAGCGAGTTCTAAAAAAAAAAGGAAAAAAAAAAAGAAGGTGTCCAACTTAGGAGGAGATGCCAGCAATGTGTGACCACGCAGCAGACGGCTCTGAAAAAGGGGATACGACAATCGATAATAGCATCGCACGGGATCGGAGGTTCACCAAGCAGAAAAAAGATGAGTCCCTGAACCCCTAATCGTTGCATATCACTATGCGACGGCTGGGGGACGTATGGAAAACAACGACTAACAGAAGTAGCAGAAATGCTCAACTAACCCCGGCCTTACCGAAGCAATGCCTAACGGGGGATACCGGTGAGTGTCCGAATGGGGTGGAGTAGAAAAAAAAAAAAAAACACCCAGAGCTTCTCTGCCTCAGCAGCGCCTCGTTCAAAATAACCCTTAGAGCTTGCACACGTATTAGGGCGGAACAAAAAAAAACTTTTGACGCCGATCGCTTTGTATTAGTATTTTATTGAAAGTTTAAGATAAAAAAGGGAAAAGCCGCGAGCTGGGAGCGAACAAATGATGTCTTCGGGTGGCGCATGAAGCCTGAAGTTTGAAATTCGTAAAAACAATATTTTTATGCTTCAGTATGAAAACGTTGCCAAATTTCTCTGCGCTGGATTGGCCGATTGGGCTAAAAGTTTCAGAGCTTGTTTTACATGTTGAAAGGAGTTTCTCTGTAAAATTTTAGCCCTCTAGGTGCCTTAGAAGCAATGATATAGTCATAGGAAGGTTGAAAAATTACGTTACATTAATTTTTTTGTGTTCTTTTTCTATCTTCGCACAGCTGTACGTTGCGTAATTTTGCTGCTATTAAGTCAAGCGAGTCACCAATTTCTTCGTCTTTTAAAGGCCTTTTCAACCATATAAATTTGTATAGTGTTTTTCAAATTTTTACTGGAGTTACAGCATAAAACGTCAAACATTTTGTGTCGCGCTCGAAACTACATTTGTTATTTTGTTTCCAGTTTCTTAAAAGTTACACATGCTAGACAAACTTGAACCCCAATGATAGTTATATAGTCTTAAAGAGCATGAAATTACCTCTCATTTGGTGTATGTAAAAAGTTTCCAAGTCCTCTAGAACTGGAAATACAGCTGTTTGAAGTTTTATTGAAAATTTAAGATTCGATTGTTTTTAAGTGAAACTTCTATACGCGCGTTGGGTATGGCAGGTCAATCCGTGAAAAATGAGTGTCCGTATGCACGGGCGGGCGGGCGGGCGTACGGATTGAATGTTTTCAGTTTCAGTAGCGTCTGTATGCTTAGCACGCTATGATTGGCCAGCGTTCGGCAGTGGCGAGATGCTGCTAGTCCCCCTCTACTGCGGCACGTCACGACAGCGGCTGTGTGTCAACGCTCATACCTTTGCGACGTCGTTACGTCGTTGTGTTACTCTGTCTCTCTCGCGCGTGCTGTGAGTGTTAGTGCGAGTTACTCGGTCAAACGACAACGCATGTAATATGACTCATGCTTCCTAACACGTAGGCCTATTGGCTGCATGAGCGCTCATGCCAGCGCTGAGCCCGTACGAAATAAAAATCAAATCGCATTCATTTACAGTGTAATGCAGTGTCAGTTGAGGCCGCGTTAGCGGCCTCGGTACTCACTACTGAAATTTGAAAATGAGTCGAAAAGTATCGATTATAATTTATTGGGAAATGGTGAATAGAATCAAAATCACTGGCAGTGTAATGGGAAGTGAGTCGAGGCTGCAACAGCGGCCTCGGTACTCACTGCCGACATTTGAAATATATCAAAACTATATATCAAAATTGATTTGTAAATTGGAAAGCAAATTCATTCAATTAATTATTACGCTACGTTTTTAAATGAATTAAATTAAAAAGAACATTTAAGAAATTTGAGTAAATCATAAATGTTAAGTTAGCTGTCTATGGACGGCCATCAGAAGTGAAACTTCAAACATGTCATAATGTAATTGTCAAAAGTAAGTAAATCAAAAAAAGTAAAAACAAGTAAAAGGAATAAAAGAAAATTAAAGTTCAAGTAAGTCACAATGTAAATCAAAAAAACAGAAATTCGATATCGAGAAATGTCGATAAAAATTTCAAATTGAAAATTTAAACGAAGGAAAGGACCCTTAAGTTTCACTTCTGGTGATGAGATTCTCTAGATAGCATTGTATATGAATTAGCACCAGAATTGAAACTTAAGAGTCTTTTTCATCGGTTAAATTTTCAATTTGAAATTTTTATCGACATTTCTCGATTTCGAATTTCTGTTTTTTTGATTTACATTGTGACTTGCTTGAACTTTAATTTCTTTTTATTTTTCTTTTATTATTACGTCCGAAATATTTGAAAAAAATGAAATAGAAAAATTAGAAATGAAAGAAAAATAGCGGTCAGATATAGAGAAGAGACAACAAGGACGAGCTGAAGAAAAGGCAAGCAAAGATCTAGCAGAGGTTGAAAAAAAAACTGATGATCGAAAGAACACGCATCCCACAAGAGATTACAGCTCTGTCAGCTAGATCATCAAATAGAAAAGTTTAAACTAAAACGTCTTCACGTTTTCACATCTAAAATTTATTAAAGCTCAACTTGACGATTTATTTAATTCCTTATTTTTTTCATTAAATACTTATTTTTTTAATACTTTGTTAACTTGATACTCAAAAACTGTTAAATTAAGTATTAATTTTAGTTATCAAATTAAACATTGTTTGTAAAAAAGTGTAACGTTCGGAAGGGACTTTGAGTTGCGAACAGAAGGTTCGCGTGTCCTTGAATAGCAATTCTAGCCTTTCCTCGTACCACGTCCACGAGGAGACATAACACGAGAGTTCGACTGAGGATCGGCGACTTGCGAATGACGTGTATGTGCGGGAAGGAGGGTCACGTTTAGCCAGGCAGGACGATTACTCGCTCTGCCCGGCGAGCAGTGATTACATTAGGATGAATATTGTTCAGTATTGCGTTGCATATTGTAGGTGGATAGTAAGTGAGAAGAGTTGAATTTATAGGAAAGAAAGAGAATTTATTTTATAGCAGTGGTGTTTAACTTACATTGTTGTGTTTAATCGTGCAGCTGCGAACTGGACCGCTGGCGGATGAATTGAGGCTGGACAGAGAGAACTGCACTTATAACTCCCTAAGAGCACTATACTTTTAACTCGCGGAGCGCGGTTTAAGTGTACGTCTGTCCTGATAGACTGCTGAAGCACAAATAGGCAGAGTTGACTGGAATTTTTGGTGACCTAGTCGACGCTGGCTTTCGGCGGCTGTGATTTTATTGCTTTTCAAGAGCTGAGATTGGTCTAATTATCGTATGAACACGTAATGCCGAGATCTTTGTCTCTCTGTCCTTTTCCAATTTACCAACCGGCAATCGAATGTTCTCGAACAGCGTACTTACATTATTAATATTGATATCGTTTATTGATTTGTTCATAGTTTTATTATTATTGTAGATGTTATACTTAGCTTTTCATTGTTAGTTCGGGTGTCCTGCTGTACTTCACACTAACATTGTCTGTTTATTGTAACTTTGGTTATTTATTAGCTTATTGTTTATTGGGAGAGGCGTGGGAAGGCGTTGGTGAAGGAAAAGAGATGCCGTAGAGGTCGAACTGTGTTGGTCTTAATCTGAGACCGATTCTGAGTGAACATAAACTTATTAGTTTATTTGGAGCATTTTATATATTGGTTTTGTTAAATAAAAGTATTTGCCATGTGTTCTACGTTCTCGAATATTCTCGTTAGATCGTTCAATGTGGCATCTTTCGGGAGAGAAAATAAGTAACCGTCAATCTTTTGTGGCGGTCGTAAAAATAGGTGTTAGATTTCTCTGGCTACGCTCCGAGTCGTTCGAGAAGTCCCGAGTAGCTCGCGTCTTGCTGTATTTATAGCGGCCTGCCTGTATGTAGGCGCTTTTGGCGGTTTTAGAAGTTTGAAATTTGGGTGCCTATCTGTAGGCGACATTACAATAGGTTTATGAAATTTTTATTCAAATAAATGTTTCGCTTATTTGATAGAAATTAACGTTTTATTTTTTATTTACAACCTTAAATCTAATTGTTAATAACATTCCTGAAAATCTGAGTGTGCGTTTTCTTATGGGGCTATTAATTGGGACGTCTATTATGAACCACTGGTTCACAGTCAGTTCATGATGGCTATTATTTGGTATACTAACATTAAATTTCAGTTAAACAATTTTGAATAAATATTAAAAATGAAACAAATCTTCAGTGGACTCGAAGTCAGTTTTAACCATAACTAATCGAGAAAAACATTAAAAAACGAAAATGATTTATTCTAACTTCGAATCGAATTTTTAATTTAAGCTATGCTAGCTGGCTAATATAATTCGTATATTAAACTTAAAGTATTTATGAGACTTCAAATTATAATATGCAAAGAATGTATGAGATAATACATAAAAATTTGTTCTGATTTCAGCGTGTTTTATCTTACCTTTTTTACAGGTTCTCATACCTATTGGTAGTAATCTTTCAATCGATTGCTTTGAATTATGATCCAGTTTAAAAGTTGTTTTAGGCATTTCTGATTCACTTATGAGTTTCGGATTTGATAAAAATTTCACCATTGAAGTTGTGTAGTTATTACTGAAAAAAAATTAATACATGCAAATATAACAATAATTTGTATCGTAAAAATATGAGATACCAGTGGTAAAAACTTTTAATTGATTTGAAAATCTGTTTCAACATAGTATGCATATTTTGTATACAATTTTTCGAATACATGAAAATTTTTGGGACTACTTTTTTGTTTGATTTTCTGAAAAACTGTTAACGCTGGATTTTCTAATCATTTTTACGAACTGTTTACAAGCTATGACGTTCAAAACTAGTCGATGATTGGCAGTAGTACATATTGTAACCGTGCAAAAGCGAATTTAGCTTGAAAGCGCGTTCAGGACGCGTACGCTGAGCGAGGGAGAGAAGAGAGAGAGCAGCGATTAGCGAGCTTCCCCTACTCGATCGATGCATCCAACGCGCGCTCAGCGAAAGTCTTTCTCGCCGTGAACCACTCCGCGAGAAAATCGAGAGAAGGAGGTGAGCGCTGAAAGCACCCCCCAATTGTGACCGCAAGCCACGGGTATAAAAGGCGGCTCACAAGGCCCGCTTATTCAATCTATTACTCAATTTTTACACTCACCACAAATAAATTAATTATTATTTCACCTACGATACTTGGTAAAATTTTGGTTTTCTAATTGGAACTTACTCAGTGTCGTACTATTTCATACATCGGTTATTGCGATCCACCGATTAATACTTTCTGTGGTATAATCGAAATCGTAATAACTGACTGCTGTTTATTGCTTCTCCACAAGCGGTAATCAGTTACAACAGTTGTTGCATGTGCGGGAATTGTGTCTTTTCGAGAGATACTTAAAGTACTTTGGGGTTGTCAAGTGAATCGTGCCCGATCTCTAGTGAAATCGTAGAGTGCCATTAAAGGAGGATTCAACTGTGTCAACCATACACAGACTTCCGTCTAGATGCAAGTTTTTTTCAAGAAAAGCTTCCTACCTTCCAACCTCTTGTAATCACGCCGTATCAGGTTTCACAAAATAAGTTGAATACCGTTAGCCCTTTCGCCGAACAGAACATATCAGTTGATGTTTAAGTTCCACTTCAATCGCGCTGGAGTCTGAAACTTGAAAGATTGTTTTAATCTCATCTCCTCCTCACCCAATTAAATTGTCTGTTATATCTATTCGTGATCCGATACAGGGAGAAACACGGGAACGCGAGCAAGCCCAGCACATCAAGCGTTATATTGCAACTTATGTTCCCTCTATTCGAGCACACTCGCGAGTACTTGTGCGTTGCGTATGGCCGACACACTCGCTTCCTACACGAGACACCGCGCGCCTCTGTTCACCTTGCTTCGCATCTTACCTTCGCTACGGCAAATACCGTCGTTACTGTATACTCTGAAGTTAAAAATTCGCAAGCATCGCTGAGATACAGTGGTTTTTGTACGATGCGTTTTTGTAGCTTAAAATTCCAAAATTCTGAGTTAGCTCGATTTATAAAAAACCGGCGAAGCAGAATCTTAAGCTGCACGTCACATCACATCACATCACATCACTGCAAGTGTTGTGTCCAAGTCATTTATCATATCAGTTCTATTATTCAATGTGTGCTCAAAAACATTGATAACTTTTTTCTATATCTTGCTTTTTTCACATCTTTTGGCATACAAATTTTTTTATAACTCTGATCAAAATTTCACAAAACTCAGCCCATGAAGGATACTTTTCTAAAGATTGTCAGACCCATCAGGATCTCCCAATTCAAAAACTCTGATCTGAACCTTGCACACAGTACAATAATAATCACAGCAATTAACTAAAAAAATTTTTCGTATTCGTTACAGAATCTTTTGAATTTAAAAAAAATGGGTTTTATTATATATTGTAACGACGTTACGGGCGACGAGCGCGAGCCGTTACGCAAGAATGCTGTGTGTATGCGTGTGACGCGCGACCGCCCAACTGACCGTGCAGGGTGAAGGAAGAGCCGAGCGCTTATAACCTCCGTGCGCCGCGGCAGCGTAGGCACGTGCTCGACGGTTATCGACCGAACGAGCGGCGCGGCGACGAGCCGCAACTCGAGCAGCAGCAGCGGCAGCAGCACGGAAGACGAAGCGAGGAAGAAGAAGGCACGTGAAGCGACGCCATTACGACGACGACTGCGTATCGTGCGAGTGCGAACCACAGAGTCCGAGGCTAAAAAGCGAGTTTTTGAGTGCAGCAAAGAAGTCGAAAACGAGGGATCGTCACGTAGCGTGAGAGAGAAAGAGAGAACGAGAGTGAAACGTGAAGAGAGAAGCTGTGTCCGAGGCGAGTGCGCGAGAAAAAGAAACCAAGTCGTGTGCGTACGAGCGAGGTTAAGTCGGCCGAGTGCGCGACGACGACGAGCATCGCGACTCGCATACCCGAAGTGCTGTGTGTGCCTGTGGAGTGCGCAGCCTGCATCTTGCGAGTACCGACGTGGCAACAGAGACGAATCAGTAGTGCGAGGCTACGACTGGACGGCGCCAACCCCACGTGCGGATTGCGAGGCCGCTCGGCGATTGAGACACGGCGCCGATCCACGAGCCGAGTCGCAGCACGAGTCGACGAGTGAGCAACGGCCGATCCACCACACCGGGACTCGGACAAGGCTGCAGCGTACCGCAAGCGGACAACGGCATGACGTCGTCGGACCGAGTCGAAGAGATTGTAAGTGTTTAATCTGTACTTCCTAATCTTGGTCGGTCGTGTGTGTGCGTAAGCGTGCTGTGTGTCGCATGACGTGGAACGAGCGAAGAGTCGGTCGCGTAGTAAGTAAATCGAGTCGAAGAATTGTCATCGTGTGTGTGTGTGATTGGTCCGAGGCGAACAAGTCGCAATTACGTCGCGCGCGTTTCGAGTTTGTAAGCGGCCATTTCGCAGTCCGTCGTATCCGCTCGCGCGAAAGCAGCGAAGCCGTCGCAGGCCGAGCCACGATAATTCAAGTCCGCGTGTTATTAAGGTCGCGTCACGAAAACGGGATTCGAACCGAGCTCGTATTGTGACTCGACGTTTTTCCCTTGGACCTTATTGCACGAAACCCGTATGGTATTGTGACGTCACTAAAGTAATTGTCAGACTTTCCTTTGTCATTTATCTACATTTGAGCAATAATTCGACGATTTTTCCTTAATTAATAGAATAAATAGTAACTTAACGTAAGACAATAAACGATTGATTTGGATTTAAACTAACTCCCTCTGGTGGTCATTTCGCGAACCTTTCCGACTTTTCAGCACACAATCGCCGACGCTCGAGGCACATTTGGTGGAGGGCTCGACCCCCTTTGAGGTAAGACGACCAGTTAGGCTAACCGGAGCCTCCGAAATAAATAATTAGACGGCAGGGCGAGCACAGGCTGCTGCCTAGACCCTCGCACGTCACAATATTATATATGATTGAATAAACCGTCAAAAATGGCAAAACTTGTTTTTAACAGGTACCAAAACAGACGAATACTGAATAAAATGAGATTAAAAGAAATTGCTGTGTTGCACTACATGTTTAAAGACCTGATTAATTACTCGTGTGTATTTCTGGCCTTGTTTTCCTCTTTATCTCGCTTTATGCACGGAGAAAAAATATACGCGTTTAAAGGAGGACCTGTATGAAGTGAGAATCGCCGGCATGCTTGCCTGGCTCAACCGCTGGCTGTTCGGCAATGATTGTCGGAGACTCCACGCTGGGACTTGAGTCAAACTACGGCCACGCGGCATTATTTAGTCTAATCGTTAAATTTGTAACTCGCTGAAAAAGTACCTGAATGGACTCTAAAAAATTAATGAATTCATTATTCCGATAGGAAATTGTCTCAGCTTTCCAATGATATGGTCAAATTTTCCGAAATTTTCATTTTTTTCCCGAGAAAATCGCCGGGAAACTTTCAAAGTCTAATATCGCACAAAATAGGTTGACTCAAGTCCCAGCGTGCGAGCGACCAAAGTGACGCTGAAGTCTCCGGCTATCATCGCCGGACAGCCAGCGATTGAGCCAGGCATAGTCCAGTCTAATTAGTTTTGAACGTGAAAACATTCGCAACCGGAGTTTCTCACCGGGATTCGTTAGGTTTCGATGGTAGGAATGAAGTAATAACAAATGCCACAGTTGAGTCGATTGGAATATAAACAAGTGGGCCCTTTGAAATGACGAAAAATCGGTTTTTTGACTACAGATTGAAAACGGTACGTTGTACGAAAAAAAGTTTCCAACAAAAGTTGTAGATCTTTGCAAGACCTTTAGTTTGAGATAGAGAACGCCAAAATCGGTTAATTTGTTTATTCGATAGCTCCAAAAAATATGACCGTTTTTTACAATTGTTTATAAGTTTGCAATAAATAAAGCTAGGATAACGAAACTCTTGGAATATGAAGCTCTTGTCATGACGAACAAAACGCATTTTTCATTTTTGTCGCTAAGTGCATTATTTATCGAGTTATTCAATTTGTTTATTAAAAACACCTCTATTGTCAATAACAAAAAAAGCGACTTACAGACATCGCAGAAGGATCTGGGCGGGCTCGAATCAAAGGTAATTACTTTTATTTTTGTAATCTATGATAATAGTAACATATTTTTATTATATACTGCTCGAAAAATAAAAAAAATATTTTAATTTTGCTTTTTTTGCAACGTGCCCGGTATTTGTTTCATCAGAGCTACTAACACTATTCGTTTCTTCTTCGCTCTCATCTAAAAGATCGAGGACAGTCTGGGTGTGCTGTTTGAATGTCTAAAATGAATTATACTGATCAATAATTGTGTAATGATATTAATCGATTGAAATTTATTGTCATTTTTGTCATATGAATAGAAGTTTTTGTATGAATAAAAATTATCAAATAAGCTATAATAAATAATTTATCCAATACAAGAGTACGTTAATAAATATCGCTGAAAAAAAGGAAGCATTAAAAGCCAATTTTACTAGATTTCCAATGACTTGAATTATTCATAAACATTACCATTGTTCATTATTGTTCAATACCTTTAAAATAAAAAAAAATTCAACTCTCTAGGTGCCTCGGAAGCTGAGATATCGGAAATTTTTACAGCGCAAACGATTTTGAAACTTAAGATTTAATTTTTGTCTCACGAGAGCTGGCCTCGAGTGAGCTTTCCCCTCCCTCGTCGCATAGACTGTCGGTAGAGCAGCATTAATTGATGCGATATTCAACATATTATAATTACAATAATAATCATATGTGAAAGTTGCAAATAATCGCATCTGAAACTTTAGTTTTCCATTGATAATATGTAAAAATTTCAGTTCTTAATATAAAAAATTACGGTAGCAGTGATTTTAAAAAAAAAAAATCCTAACTCGCTTCCTATTGCACTTAGAGAAGTGTATTTTTTTTTAAATTTGTAGAAAAATGCCAGTTTTCCGTTTCTGAAGTTTTCATTTTTGTGTAGCATTTATTCAGCTAGCGAAACTTATTAGTTTATACTTTTTTTAAGGCTTTTTATTTGTTTATTTTTCGAGCAGTATATAATAAAAATATGTTACCATTATCATGGATTACAAAAATAAAAGTAATTACCTTTGATTCGAGCCCGCCCAGATCCTTCTGCGATGTCTGTAAGTCGCTTTTTTGTTATTGACAATCGAGGTAATTTTAATAAACAAATTGAATAACTCGATAAATAATGCACTTAGCGACAAAAATGAAAAATGCGTTTTGTTCGTCATGACAAGAGCTTCATATTCCAAGAGTTTCGTTATCCTAGCTTTATTTATTGCAAACTTATAAACAATTGAAAAAAACGTTCATATTTTGAGGTTTTTTGGAACTATTGGATAAACAAATTAACCGATTTTGACGTTCTCTATCTCAAATTAAAGGTCTTGCAAAGATCTACAACTTTTTATGGCGTGCAACATAACTCAACGAAAAATCAACCGATCTTCAAAAATCAAAGTTTTTCTAATTTGTTATTAAATAACCTTGAATGTGAACTATAAAATCTATGGAAAATGTGATGAAAAATGTTCTTTTCGTCCCATCGAAGTGTGGAAAAAATGGTGAAAAATCAATTTTTTTTCAAACGGCCCCCATTTTCTTAATTTCCAACTTTTTCATGATCTGGTTGGTTCATATTCAAGAAAAGAATGTTTAAAAATTAAATCAAGGGGACACACCTATATTCATGTCTATAAATGCAATAACATGAAAATTAAGGATTAATATTAAAATTTTTGATTTCTTATGTTAAAATATGTTTTTACAGGTCCTTTTACAACAAAAAATATGTGTGTGGTTCCTTTTATTATTAAAATTCATCTAGGATTCATATATATTGAATTGTATTTTTTAAGTCCTTGACCGCATGATATTGAGAACAACAATTATTCAATTGGATTCCTTTAGGTCTCAAAAGTTTTGTAATTGAATTCTTTTCTCGCTTCCAGCGCCATCATGCATACTGGAGGAGCCTAGGCCCCCGCTTGCGGTGCCCTCTTGTGGGTGTGGTTCTCGCTTCTGACTTCATCATGGGAGTGTTGTGCTCCATCTATTGCCAGCCTTGTGATTCCTCGCCTCGGGTTCCTACTTATGGTTATCCTATCACTCCCAGCTCGCACAGTGATCAGGGTTTTTTACCGCTTCAGAGGCTGATGACATAACGCGGGTCTTCTTTTTTGAGTGGTACCCGCTCCCCCTCGGGCACGGGCTCGACCACACTAGGCGAAAAAACGAACCTCGCAAATTCGCAAAGTGGGGATCGAACCCACGCCCTACGGCACACCTTGTATCAGCAGGCAATAACTATACCCACTGAGCCAAGGAGGCCGATGTGTATGTGTGTGTGTATTTTTTTTTTTTTTTTTTTTTTTTTTGAAAGGAGGGAAATCCTTTCACGGATTCAACGTGCGACTCTTGTGTGTCGCACGGATATGTCGGACGCGAGTAGTGTACTGTTGTTTGTGTACAGATGTTTTGTGGGCTTGTAATGTACCTCCCTACTTATATCGACTAAAACCCATCCTTATCTCCTGCCCCTTTTCTTCCCCGCGGGACCACCTTTAGGCATTACTTCGCGGGGGAGGCTCGAGCTGTGTGCTCACTTCTGAGGAGTTATCTTCGTTTCTTCATCGCCTTTTTCTAACCACCTCGTCCGGCCATCTTCTTCTTGCCCTCTCTTCGCTCTTCAGTCTTGTCATGACCGATTGAGCGAAGGTGGATACTACCAGCCAGTTGGATTCAGCCTCCAGCATGAATCCTACCAGCTTCTCAGGCTTTAGGAGGCCCCAAAGAGGTAGTGAAGCACCTTTCTTTCCTCCGTGAATCGAGGGCAGAAGAAAATGACGTGTTCGACATCCTCCACCGCCGCCGGACATACCGGGCACTGGTCACCTGTGTCGTTGTTTGTCCGACACAGGTATGACCTGAAGGAGCCGTGACCGGTCAGGAGTTGCGTGAGGTGGTACAGTAGGCCCTCCGTATTCGCGGATTCAGTATACGCGAATTCTATATTCGCGGAATTTTCTGTTGATACCGTCACTCCGTATCCCCGGAAACAAAATTCGATATTCGCGGTGTTTACCTGATGCCAAACGTAACTTTTTGGTTAACTTTTGTATTTGTTGCTAACATTTTTTAAACGATGACATTAAATCCTTATAAAGAGTTGTACACAGACATGGTTCGGCGAATAAAACAATCCCGCATTACGGAATATTTTGAAAAATGCCAATAAAATAAATCCTTTTAATTATTCAATATTTTTCTTATTCGACATTATTATTATTACATGTATTATCATTATTTTTCAATTATTCGCGGATTCCGTATTCGCGGTGTTTTTTAGGAACCTAACTACCGCGAATACGGAGGGCCTACTGTAATTCACCTTTCCGTGCCTCCTCTCAATCCACGGGGTGATGTTCGGGATGAGTCGGTGTGTCCACCGACCCTTCCTCGAGCAGGTCCATTGGGCCTGCCATTCCTCAATCGTCTTGGCCCGTTCTTCACTTTCGATGTTTTCGAGGTGACGTAAGTACAGCCTCGATCGATCGTCGATGAGTAGTTTAAGCGGTGGTATGCTCGCAAGAACGTATGTGGCCTCGTGTGAGATGCTGCAAAAACCGCAGATCACTCGCAGGCAGGCACGACGATGAATCGAGACCACCTGACGGGCATAGCTCTGCTTCTTCGCAGCCTCACTCCATGCCGGGGCACCGAATAAGAGGATCGAGTCAACCACGCTGGCGTAGAGCCTGCGTTGACAGCTCCTTGGGCCTCCAAAGTTGGGCATAAGACCCAGCAGGGCGCCTGCAACCCGGTTTGCCTTGTCGCTGACGATGCGAAGATGCTCTCTCTGAATCGCAGCCCGGCGTCAATGTGCACGCCTAGGTACCGGATGCAGGGAGCCGACGTGATGTAGTGGTCGCTGGCTCTGACGGTGATGGTCTCCGTCACTTTCCTGCTGGTGACCAGGAGAACCTCGGTTTTCTGGTCAGCGGTCTGTAGCCCCAGTTCAGTCAGGGCTGCTCGCACTAGACGTATAGTCTCTTTTGAGTAATACTCGACGAGGTCTAGGTGCTTGGCCACCACCGTGATTGTAATGTCGTCTGCAAATCCGACGATTTTTGCGGACCTCGGTAGCTCGAGCCTCAGGATTCTATCGTACATGACGTTCCAAAGAATGAGGCCAATTACGGATCCCTGTGGCACGCCAGCCTCAGGATTCTATCGTACATGACGTTCCAAAGAATGAGGCCAATTACGGATCCCTGTGGCACGCCAGCCGTAACTTCGTAAGTCTCTGCCCCATCATCCGTGGTGAACTCCAGCACTCTGCCGCGGAAGTAGTTCGAAACCATCCGCTGCAGATAAGCCGGGACCTCTATTTGGCTCAGAGCAGTGAGAATTTTTTGGCACCACGCTGAATTAAAGGCGTTCCTCACGTCCTGGGTGATGATGGCGCAGTACTTCTTGGTACCCCGATGCCATCGTTTGCCACTGATCGCTGATCGTGCAGTGTTGAGAACGGTCTGTATGGCATCAACAGTTGATCGCCTCATACGGAAGCCGAACTGTGAGTCTGCTAGGCCAGCAGGCCCTTCAGTGTGGGCCTCCAGGCGACCAACCGTGATCCTTTCGAGGATTTTACCGGCTGTGTCTAACATACATAGCGGGCGGTGCGACGATGGTTTGGCGGCAGGCTTGCCTAGTTTTAGCATCAGGACGAGCCTTTGCCGTTTCCAACGCGCGGGGAAGCACCCTTTCCTCAGACACGCCGTAAAGACGCGGCGAAAGCTATCGAAACAAGCCTCGACCGCCGCCTCGAGCACCGGCCTCTCCAGCACCGGCGGGGCACCGATTAGCCGAGGAATGCCCGACTGGAATAGCGTAGACACCTCTCGCCGCACCAAGTCAGGCGCGGTAGGGGTCGACGTCCTGGGTGCCTTGAGGCGGGACATGACCGTTCTGTATGGTTTACTCCATACATCGTGGTCCGCCTCGTCGCAGAGCTGCCTCTAGCAGAGGCGCTTGCTTGCTTTTATCGTATTGCGTAGTCGCCTCCGAGCGTTGGCGAACTCCTCGCGATGAATGACTTCGTCAGGACGACCGCGTGCCCGTTGAGCGTACCTTCGCGCACGGATGCAGTCCCGTCTGCACTCCGCGATGTCGTCGTTCCCCCAGTAAACAGGCTCGCGGCGCCGGCGATCACGCCCTTCCGACATGGAGGCGTCGCATGCGCGCACGATTATGGACATGAGTTCACTTTTTCATGAACTTTACACTTGAAACTGTTTACCACTTTTAAAAACAAACTTAACTACACAATTAAACAATGAACTATACACTGATTTCAGCTTGGATATTGCACTTGAGAAAATCTTCTGCTGAATCGAGTGCACATGAAATTCAGTGTTTACAATTATGTGTCTCATGGTAAGCACGAGATGGCGTTGTAGTCAGACGCTGGGCTGACACCTGACCAGCGTAAAATTAGTTGAGATTTAAAATAAAATAAGTTCAAGTTAGTGCAAGTGAAATGTCCAAAATGGCATATAAAGGCGGTCAAAAATATCACATCATGAATTTGCCAAAAAAATTAAATTTTGTTCAAATTTAATACATTGGATTTATTCAGAAAATCAACTGTATCCTTTGAATTAATTTTCGAGTTTCTGAATGGAGCATCGAAAAGAGGAGAAAATTTGCTACAAAACAAGGAAATAAAAAAAAATTAATTTTTTGAACATTTAAGGTGTATATAAGCCCTTAATCTACACTTATTTCCTGTGAGTTGTTGCACTTGAGACGTGCAACGCTTCTCTTGAATTCCCAGCGAGTTGAACTTCATTTGTGAGAAAGCCAGAGTACAACGAATGAGGTCATATTAATCCTCTCGTTTGCATGTGTGAGCAGCCGGAACTGAGTTGACCGAGATCACACATGACAACGTGAAACCTCACTTTCTCTCGTCATGCGCTCGTGCTACTGAGATGGGCCAAAATAATCCCGAGAGTTGAGGTGATGACAAAAAGATCCCACCAAGCCTGCATTAGACATTATTGGTCTTCAGTTGCAGCCTGGATGGTGTCTTTACCTGGTCGTAATCGATGAGTTGGCTCCGATTTGATGACTGATGAGTTGCGCCTCGATGAGTACGTCAATGAAAAGTGCTTGATGAGTCCTTGCTAAGCTGCTTAGCGCTTGTTGAGTTAACTGAAGTAGTCGAGTTGGTAAAAAGTCCTTGTGGATGATGCTCGAAGTAGCTTTAATTGAGGTAACGTCAGGATTTTTTTGCAGGTGAAAAGAGTCGTCACACGAGACGCACGCGAGGTGCTGATTTGCCGAGTGCCAAAACGAGAAGAAGCGATCGTAAACAATGCGCAGATCGCAGAGCAGCTGTCAGCACGTGCCGAGGCGTGACGCCATCTCTCACCGCACAGTGAGAATCACTCGCAGGCTTGCACAGCATGTGAACCTTTATGTGTACAAGCCACGCGCTCATCCCTGTTCGAATATTTCTTGAACACCAACAATGACCTTAAAATCGCATGAAGATTTCATCCAAGGTTTGACTGGCTGCCTGAAAAAGAGATTCAGTGACATATTTGCCATTGTCGGTGTCGGTAAGATTGTAGCTGCTGCTACGCTATCTCACCTAACCTTCAAAAAATTGAAAGTAAAATGCTTGCAACTGATTCAGTCGAAGCAACAGTCAGCTCCGAATGAAACACTGCCTAAATCGACTGCTGACGATTGTAATTATTTTGGTGACACTAATGAACCGACAAATCTTGACAAGATCATTGCTCTCAAGACTAGCTCAAGTGAGCTTTTACGCTTCTTAGCTGAACCTCCGAGTACAAGTCTACTCGAATTAAATCGATTTCCTTGAATAAAAAAATTATTTTTGAAGTATAATACGATCTTGCCTTCTTCAGCACTAGTCGAAAGGCTCTTTTCGTATGGGCAATGCTCAATATTCTAAAATACAATAAGCTCTGTGATTCGCAATTTGAAAAACGTCTCCCCTTTAAAGTTAATTATAAAAAAACTGTACAAATGAAGATTTTTCAGTTAATGGTAAAGGTTTATGGATTATGTACATTTATTTTGTACTTAACGAACGCACATCTCTCCTTTGCGCAAATTACTCAGTTCCTGTGATTTGAAATAAATTTATTTTTTTTACCTTTAAAAATAACATTGTAGCGTGGATTGCCGAAGCGTCCGTGCGACAAATTTTGCTGACTGTGCATCTAACCGGTCTGGTGTATCGCGAGCCACGAGCTCTCACTAAAGGGATTGACTCGACACGCTCAACAAGACGTACTTTCTGGGCTAAATATTGCTATCTTGTTGTCCTTTCGATTGTCACACTCCCGACTTAACAGCTTTAGTACTACACGGAAAGACCGAGATACTGTGGCGCTGTACACACGAGCTCAATGGAAAACTGTGCTGAATGCACAGGTTTTTCCTGTGCGTGCACGGGATTTTGTTGTGACAACGCCAGTCAGCACAAAAAGAAATCGCGCTAAAGTAATGTTTAATTGGCCGTTTTTCGTGAAAAATTGTCCGATTTTTCTAAAATTTTTTTACAGCATTCTTGAAAGGGTTCTTGAACTAATTGCATATTCATAAAAATTGGTGGGGGGACATTTTTTATAAAATTTTTTTTATAATTCTTTTTTTTATAAATGCAAATTTTTATAATCCATTTTTTATAATACCTATTTTTATAATAACATTTATTTATAATAAATTATAAATTTATAAATATAAATTTACACGTATACAACGTATGTATACACCGAGCTCATCGACTTATTTGTCAACATATGTATATACAGCAGAGCTGATCTGATCAGATTTGTGAACAGAATTTAATAACTATACATCATAGCTTCTTCGACTGGCAAC
>NW_019641677.1:134644-149644 GCF_000599845.2 Trichogramma pretiosum
TTTTTTTCATATACTATAGCTAACCAGCGTGCTCTCATCCACTTATCATTCAATTCAGAATTATTTATGAAAATTTTATCATAGTTTTTATGAATATTATCAATAGACTTGAAAAAACTTATAATGGTTATTTTTTTCATAGCTGATGAATAATAATATTTATAATTAATTTTGAGTTTATTCATAATCTTATGTCTTCAACAATAGTTTTTAATTCCTTGTGAACTTGTCAAAAAGTTTCTGATTTCATTAACATCATAGGTAATCATAGATTCATAGGTAAACATAGGTAAGTTTAATTCTTACTGTAGGGTCCAAACTGACATACTTGCTTCTAATTATCTTTTTGAAAAAAAGAATTACCACTAAAGGATTATTTAAAATCTCAGTTGTTTCTAATTTTATATAATATCTTGGTTTGCTTGTGTACTTGTCAAAAAGTTTCTGATTTCATTAACATCATAGGTAATCATAGGTTCATGTATGTATACACCGAGCTCATCGACTTATTTGTCAACATATGTATATATACAGCAGAGCTGATCTGATCAGATTTGTGAAAAGAATTTAATAACTATACATCATAGTTTCTTCGACTGGCAACAAAGTAACGGTTTTAATAAATAACATGGCCGAGTTGGTAAAGTCCCGAGGTTCCAGTTATCATCTATCCTTAGAAGTTTTTCTGTATTATAAAAACGGCGGAACTATAGGAAAACGAGCGTACTTGCTTTATAAAAAGACCTCTCAGTGTTGTGCTCAACGTCAGTGAAGGGGGGCATGACCGACTGAGAGTTGTAATGGGGCGTTGAAAATGACGATGTTATGTCATACTTAAAAAATATTAGTACCATTATAAGATTATAAAATTTTTTGTTTATAAAAAATGGATTATAAAAAAAAAGATTATAAAAAACGTACGTTATAAAAAATGTCATTATAAAAAAAAAATTTATAAAAAAAATTTTATGAAAAATGTACCCCAACCATAAAAATTTTTAAGTTTGGACTACCAATTTCAATCAATTCAATTTGGACTACCAATATCAATTTGGAATACCAATCGAGGAAAGTCTGTTATGTATTTTCGAAAATGAACATTTTTATACCGTAACATTATTCAATATGGTCCAAGGAAGGCTTGTGTGATGGTTGGTTTGACCATCTATTTATTAATAATATAATATATTGACTCAAGTTAATATGCACAGACTCGACGGTGTCTAATTATTCAATGATGCTATAACACAATGACTCGACTATATGCGCGTTATCTCTCTGTGGGGTGAGGTAGAAGAAATCATTGGTACAAGGTATTGGTTCACACAAGGCTGTTCTATTGTTGACGCGTAATTCGGGTCAACGGCGGTAGTGGCGACTACGCTGTTGGTTGTGGCTGCTCGGCTGTTCGGCTGCTGGGCCTGGTGTCTGGTCGCTTGTTGGTTGGTGGATTGAGGGCTCGTTGGCTCTATACGGTGGCTACTGGACTGCTTGGCGACCAGTGGCGGCTATCGCTAGCCTTGGAAACTATGCGTTTGGAAGGGCGCACGTATGCCCGTCATTCGCACTTAACGCGCGTGTTTACAAATATGTTCGTAGTTTTACTCGGAGCGCGCTCTTTGCTTCGTCTTTGGGTGATTGTCAAGAAAAGGTCGTTTTTGTCCCACCCTGTACGCAGTTGAAAATCGTGAATCGACACTACTGGAATATGCGGAATAGTTAGATATCAATTATTTTTAACTTTTACATGTATTATTGCACATTCAAAAATCAAATTTTTGCGCCCTGCAGGTCGTTTTGAACGTACCATTTTAAGTACGTAAAATAGCTCGTTTAACTGAAATCAACTTGATTCTTGGGCATTTTCCGTACTTTAAATGATATGTTCAAAACGATCTACAGGGCGCAAAAATTATCGTAAAGAGCTCTATTTTTTTTTTAATTACTCGTTGAAAAGAGTACTTTGCCCTGGCGTATGTTTGATTCCAATAAAAAAATTTACTGTAGTCCATGGACACGTTTAAACAATGAATTTTTTCTCGTAATTATTATTTTTGCACTCAAACCCTACTGGTAAGTCGATATTTCGACTTGAACCCATACATAACAGATATGGATTCAAAGAGGACAAAATTTCCAAGAAATCAAAAGCAATTCGTCTTGGTACGATCAAAATAGAGGAAGATAAATGCATTTGAAAATTGATTGATGCAATAATTTTGTTACGAAGTGTATTTTTTATGATGACTGTCTCTCTTGATGTACTTGATGTAACTTGATGTAGTCCCTTATTAGTAATCAAGTCCTAGGTACAAAAACTCATAAAATGAGGTATTGTACATGGGGTAAATTTTGGGGCAACGTGCAATTCAAATACGCAGTGAAAAAACAACCTTTTTGTGACAATCACCCATTTACGATGCGCTTACAGATCGTATAGGGTGCACTACTGTAAGCTTGGAATGACTCGCAAATTCGGCCAAGTGCTGAATAGTGATTATCGTTGAATCGATTAAGTCCCGATGAGCAAAAATACTTCTCAATCGCGCGTAGCTATGCCCTTGTTGGAGTTCGGTAATGGTCTGCCTCGAGGCCGTGCTATGGCCTGGTATTTATAGTCTTCGGTTTTGCGAGCTTTGTTATGTATATCAGTAGCTTTGATTGTGCGTTCGTCCGTTCCTTTCTGCACGTGTGTCATACCGATTTACGCAGGAGTACATACATATAGCTTGCTTGTGCTGGTCGCTCATAACTCAACACTCGTTCTGCGTTGGCATTCGTGTATATGCACGTTGCCTCTTGGGTGTCTGTGCGAGCATTGGCGTTGCAGCGCGTATGTGTGAGGTTGCTCACACCTCCGCACACATTCTGCTGTGGCAGTTTACTTGTTGCCTACTCGTATGAGTGCTGGTACTACTGCGCCTGTGTATATGGCAGCGTATGCGCTCGCGCATATACAAGTCCTGTATATGAGGGCCGTCTGGCTATTAGTATATTTATTTGCGGGCATACTCCCGTCCAGCCGTTACACTTGTGTAAATTTTTAGCCAAATTTGTTTATTTAAACAAAAGTTAGAACAAAAAAACCAAGGACGATTGAAGTTTCCATAGCGCACCCAAGATTACAAAAGACTTTCCTCGATTGAATGAAACAAAAACATTCATTAAACTGCCTTATTTTCAATAATTTATGTTGGTAGTCCAAACAATGTTAATAATTTTTATGAATATCCAATTAATTTCAGAACTTTTTCAAAAATGTTGTAAAAAAATTTCAGAAAAATCGGACAATTTGTTTACGAGAAACGGCCAAATAAACATTACCTTAGCGCGATTTTGTTCCGTGCTGACTTTACAGTAAATTCCCGTGCAGGCACAGGAAAAACCTGTGTCCGAGCTCGTGGGCACAGCGCCACAGTACATCTCGGTCTTTCCGTATAAGTACGAGATGCACTGTCAACAAAATAGTTCGAGTGGATGATTTACGCATCAACATATATTTATTTTTATTTAAACACATTGTTTAAATTTAAAGTTATACTTAAATTTTTACATGTTTAAAAAAAGTTTACAATGGATCATCGTCAGAATATAGATTTGCATATTTTTGGTTTCGTTTTTTTTTTAATTTGATTTAAATGTAAGTTTAGTTGAATTTAAATAATTTTAAAAATGAAGAATGTTTGTAAACAAATAATTTTGTTAAATATTTATAAAATATTTTTTCATGCAACGATAGTTTTAATTATCAAATAAATCTTTTTTTATCAACTGCTATTTTAATTTATGTCGTATAATTTTTAAAAATAACAAATTTCTCATTAAAAACAAAACAACATTTCAAACCAGACCTCCGTCTATTGAATTTCATTTTTCATCTTTAAGAATAGCTTCACTAAGCCATCACCGTCGTTTTTCCCACCAATTATGTGTTCCTCCTTTTGAATTACCCAAATCCGAGTGAGCACCTTTTCTTAGTAGTAATTCTTCCAACTTTTTGTGTCCGTATTTCAAGGTCAAGTGCAGCTGAATATTGAAGCAGATTTTGAAGAAAAAGTCCATCGCGTCATCATCGTTTTTCTCTTGTAAATCATACGTAGAGGCGTCGATCTCTCCAGATTTTCTAAATTTAAAATCGGCGTATTTTCTCAGCAAAAATTCGTTATTGTGGTCCAGAGTATATAATGTATCGGTGTGTTACCCAAATTGAATCTCAAATTGAAATCACAACGAAAGCTACATCAAGCATGATCTCAAAGGAAAATCTCATCAACTCGGCTACTCTAGCTCATCTCAACAAGCGCCAAGCCTTTCAACGAGGACTCTTGTCAAGGACGTATCATTGGCATAAGGCCTCCACACTTAAAAAGACATCGCGAGCATAGAGACGCATAGCGACGCATAGCGTCGTCGCTATGTGTCGCCATGTGTCGCTGTGTAATGTTCTAAATTCTTTTCTGCTCTTGACACTTTGGTAGGTTGTGTTGATTTGTTTACGTGAGTGAGCTTTGGTTTATCATAATGTTTTATCACGATTATAATAATAGTCAATCTTTAAATCAACATGATGAATTAAGTGAAGAAGATTCATTTGATTTGAAATTGATAGAATCAGTGAAAACACACCCAGTTCTGTACGTGAAACGCAACAAGAAAAATAATAATTTAAAAATTATGCAAGCATCGGATTCAATCTCTGAATCTACGAACAAAACTGGTAAGCAAGTATTTTTTAATATGACTTTTTGCATCTAACTATGACAATTTTAACATTAATTTTATTATTGTTTATTTGTTAACAGTTGAAGAGTGTCAGATGCGCTTCAAGAGGCTCAGAGAGCATTACTCTAGAGAAAGACAGAGGCAAAAGCAAGGACCGACTGAAATAAAATATAAATTTTATAATCAAATGAATTTTTTAATGACTAATATCATGAATCTAACTACATTTTTGAAGCGTCTACCGCTGTTCTTCATAAACTAATGGTTCTTTTTTAAGGATTTTACAAAAGAATGAAAAAACATCAAAGAAAAATACTACAACTGGGGTACAAATGTGGATGCATCACAGATTTTAATTGAATTTCCAGAATTCGAGATGACATATGAGGAACAAATTGATTGCAAGGTAGGTCATGAAAATATTAATTTAACATACAATTTAATTGTACGTCTGAATTTCTAAAAACAATTATTTATAGAAGATTGATGATTTATCCAATGCAAGGTCAACGACAAAAGCTAGCTGTAGTGTGCCACGAACAAATGATATGGAGGTGAAATTAATTTTATTTTTATAAATTGATAAAGGTGTGTTTACTATAAATAATTTTGTTTTTATTTGCAGATGTCCAATCTCCAAGTTGATGCTATCTTTGATAGACCTCTCAGAAAAATAACAAATTCTATTAATTTGATCGACAACATTCGAGCAACTACAATTACTCCACCAGTTACAGCTCTAAATGTTAACAATAATCCTGATCCACTTCTTGTTGAGAAAAGCTCAGCAGAGCCCAGAATAGCTAATCCTACTAGTGATCTTGTACAGAAGAAACATGCTGCTGAAAATGAAAAGTTAACGAAAAAACTGAAAAGTGATGCTGAAATTAAAGATCTATGTCAATTGATAGTCACTAGATTATGCAGCATCAAGGACAATGAAAAAAAAATAGTTTCATCAAGAAAATAATGATGAATATATTTGACTAAATTTATTTATGATTATGTTTTTATTTTGTTATTTAGTATTTTAGTATGTATGTTTAAATACAAGCTACTTTAAACAAGAACGAAGTAATTATAACTTAATAAATATTGAACTTTTCTACTCAGAATCAGAAGAGTTTTCATATAAGATTCTCATCAATTCTTTCCTTTTTGTCTTTGCACTTTTTGGACTCAACTGCTGCAGCCTAAGAAAAATAACTTTTCCCACTGCAGCATCAATATCTTCATTCTCTGGTGGAGAACTCTGATCGAGCATGATCTCATTCATGAATTTATTTACACTAGCATGTACATTGTTTATGGCACTTTCAATGGGATTGATGGTTTGTTTCTTTTTTTTTCCTTGGTTCACTGCTAGAATTTTCTTCAGGCGTGCTTATGTTAGTGAAAGATCTGTAAATAATTTACCCTGTAGTTATTTGAGAATAATTTATAAAAATATACTTGTAAAATGCTGATAATTTACCTTACAGAGGGTCGTTTCTTATTCATAAAGCTATGCATTTGTTGATAATATGGCCACAATCTTCTTGTTGAAGCTGCTGCTCCGCTCAAGCTCTCTTTTTGTTGCAGTGATCGTTCTGAATAGTACTTTGCCTTCAAATTTACCCATTTTTTTTCACAATTTTGCACTGAAAAAATTAAAGTATTTTTACAAAAATAATTTATGATTGAAACTGTTTTGTGAACAAATTAGAGAATATGATATTGATATTTTTAAATTATTTACAAGTTAAAAAAAAATTATGAGGAAGCTACTTGCCAATACATTGGCAGCGCTTTTTTAATTAGTTTTAACTGTAAATTCATTGCTATTTCTTTACCTGTATCTTGCAAAATATAGGCTATTTCGTCCATTGCATTTTCAACAATATATTGTTTATTATGACTTGAATCACCTAAATCCCAGATACAAGATCTCTCTTTTATTAAATCTAAAAATAATTCTGTGCCTTCCTTCTCAAATAATTCAATGTCTCCGTCAACATCTTGGGACGACATTTTAAGTTTTTTTATTTTATTTTTTTGGCAAATCACAACAATACTCTAGTACAATAAACTATGCAACAACTATAGCAGAATTGAACAATTGAACATCGCTTAAATTTGCCAAACAGCCTTGCATGCTAGTTTACAAAAAGAGGGAGGGAAAATTTGAATGAATAATGAATCAAATTAGAAAAAAGTACATAAAAAATTGGTGTAAAAATCGAAACTAAATTCACTTCAAAAGTATAAATATTTTACATCAAATCTCTACAAGTTCCTCTGGTAATTATGTCATTTTGCCATGGCACTTCTCCTTCAGGACTGTTTAAATAATTTTTCAAATTATCTCTCATCGCATATGCGCTTTCAATGTGTACGTCATTTTCTAAAGATGCAAGAGTACAATTATTTTCGCCCATATTAGTTTCTTGCCTCCATTGCCCTTCTACAATACGTCCATTTATATGAGTATCAACAAAATCATCTGGACAGTATGATTGTCTAACACTTTTTTGAGTGCGTGCCATCAAAAAATTGTGTAGACAAACAGTGGCTGTTGCAATGTTTGTAACGTCTCCTGGTCCAAAAGGTATGGGTTTACCTCCAAGCACTTTCCACCTTGCTTGTAAAATACCAAAAGCATTTTCAATACACCTGCGAGCTCTGGACATTCGATAATTGAAAATCTTTTTGTCCTCTTCGAGGTGCCTGCCAGGAAACGGACGCATCATATGATTGTTGAGTCCAAAAGCTGCATCTCCAACAAAATAATATGATGATCTCATTGTGCTGTTTGGAAAATTGGGGACTTCTTCTGGAATATTCAATCGACCTTCGGCGAAAGCTTTTCCAAGTTCACTGCGGTTAAAAATGCCACCATCGCTTTCTGAGCCACAAGCTCCAATATCAACGCATGTGAACTCGTACCGATGATTGCAAATCGCTAATAGTACTATGCTGTTGAACTTTTTATAGTTAAAATATACAGAGCCACTATTAGCAGGAGCAACTATTGGTATATGCATTCCATCAATGGCTCCGATATACTTTGGCATATTCCAGAATGCTTGGAAACCTTTAGAGATATTTCTCCAAGCAACTTTGGTTGGAGATCGCAAGTATACATCTACTAATACTGAGATAATAGCGAAGCAAGTCGTTTTAATTATGTGTAAAACTCTTCTTTCGCTGATTCGGTGCTTCAACGCAATTGAAAAAATTTCATCTCCTGTTGCCAAATAGCTGAAAAATAATAATTACAATAAACAAAAATGTTTATAATAAATAATTTGTTTAGTATGATTATAATTTTACCTCAATGCTAAAAACAATCGTTCTTCAGATGGAATATTATTCTTTCTTTTTCTCAAAGGTCTAATAACAGGTTCAACCTTTGAGAATAAATGATCGAAGGTTTCTTTGTCCATTCTTGTACTTTTAAAGAATAGCTCCTCGTCATTTTGAAGCTCACGAAAAGAGATGTTAAAAAATCCTTTCAAAGGTCTTTTAACATAAAAAGGACGCACTAGCCACTTCCGATTTATCCAGCGTTTACTCTTTTCAAATTGATATGCATCATATAATTCATGAATTGCATTTTTTAATTCTCTTAAACGTTTTAATAACCGCACTCGTTGTGACCTATCCATAATTACTTAATTAACTAAACGGGCTTTATGTTGACTTTTCAAATTTTGCGTTGAGATAGTACCTAGCAGAAAACAGTTTAGTATATTAACACAGCGACACATAGCGACACATAGCGACGACGCTATGCTCGCGATGTCTTTTTAAGTGTGGAGGCTTATACTCATCAAGGCTCGAATCATTGGTCGGCAAATCTGAAGCAGCTCATCGATTGCGACCTGGTAAAGACAACATCCAGGCTCGTGCAAGTTTGTTTGTTGCCCTTGTCAAGCACGTACCCATGGTACGAGGGATCTAAAAAGATTTTTTATAGCACGTCGCTTCGTGCTTGAGCTAGAGCTACCCCCAGATAATTCAGAATCAAAGTTTGCTCGTTAAACACAGCCAAAAACGCGCTTTGGACGATTCTGTTTCCATTAAAAGGTATATAAAGTCTCTTAAATTTGTCGCATAATAATTGTTTTCTAGGTGTAAAGTACAAATCCATTGAAAATATACTCATGATGACGTAAGATAAAGAATTGATAGAAATTTTATTATTTGAGTATAGAATATTTATTTTTCATTGATTGAGTGGTTCAAAACTACAATACCTCTTATCATCGATAATAGAAGAATGAATTGCATTGAAATTGTTTTTTTGACCATCAATTAAATGCGTGAATGTGAAAATTGAAGTACTTTTTCTCACACTTCTTGGATCGTACGATAAATTTGCTTGGGACTTATCTATCTGAGTCAAAATTTTTTGATCATTTGTTGAGGTATACAACGTATCTGCGAAAATAAAACGTCTTTTATTTTAATGATTTTACGCAACATTTTCATAATTTTTGGATCTCAAATCTTCACCAACTTTTTTGGCGTTTTCCTAGTAGAGTCGCTCATCCAGTGATTCAAAGCGTACCAGTAAATTCATACTTTTTGAAACAAAAATTATTAATTAATAACGACATTATCATGAACGACGAATTTTTATGCTATTCTTGGGTATTATTGTTAACTATTCGAATTATTATCAGGTCCAGAATCAATATAGTTTAACGGTTGGAATTAATTTACGAACGCATCGTTCGCTGAGCCGTAAAATACGGTCATCTTGTACATCTGCGCTGAAGATAGTTAAAATTGTGAAGATCCACTGTAAAAGAATGAGCAGCTAAAAAACTTTTATAACGGCCTAGTTACCTTTAAAACTGTTATTTATATATTAAACAATTGCATTTTCAGTGAAAAATCAAATTTTAAATAGAAAATTTCACTCTTTTTCAACTTTCATTTACTGGTGTGGCGAATAGTTTGCACTTGCCCTGTAAATGAAAGGACAAATATAAGCATATTTTAATGGGAGTTTTGAAGCAATCCTTATTTATGAGGTCTTAAAATGTTTGTATAATGGTTCTCTTCTCTGCACAAATGAATAAGATTTTTGAAGAAGATCCCTGAAAAATCATCAAAACTTGTCCTGCAACATGAAAAATCATAAAATAACCTTGAAATACTCAACACAGGTGCCCTTATTTTAATCATGTCCATAAAGAGTTTGGTTTGGATGATAAATTTATGTTTTAGTTTCTTATTCAATAATAAGGTGATAAATTAAAGTATTCAATCAAAACAACGTATGCTCATATTTGTACTTTCATTTACTGGTTTCACGGCTTTCATTCATTGGATTGGATTTTCATTCACTGGTAAAGCAGGTTTTTTTTCATTTTTAATAACTTTTATGCATGAAAAACTTAATTGAAAACTCTGTAAAAATTCTAATAGGTAAAGAAAGGTATGAACTTTGATAACCTATTAATTCGATTATTTGAAAGTGACTAAAAACATGCATCCGAGCTGCTTGAAAGCAGACTTTTTCTAAACCTTTCAATCACTGGGCGAGTGACTCTACATAGTAATAAAGCTTTTGGGATTTAGCCTGAAAAAAAAATTTTTTACAATTTTTAATTTTTTTTTTTTCATGGAAAAAAGACTACATTTCGACCCTCACCCTGAAAGCCAAATTTCTCGGCAGAGGGGTCATAACCTCTACTGGCTGGCTGTGAGTCGTATACTATTTTTCTTTCTTTCTCGGTCGAAAATATGCTAGAAGAAAAAAAGCACAAAACTGAAAAATTTTTAAATAAAATCATAGATAAAGTGATATCTTTCTTTTTAAGATATAAATATACTTATTTGTCAAAATTTTTATACTAACTATATTAACCTTATACCGTACGCATATATTATCTATATTAATTTGAATATAGGATATATATTTTGTTTTCAAATAAAAAGTTATCTTCAAGATCATTTTATCAATCAACTTTTCTCTTTAATTTATTAAATCAATGGTATAATTGTGTAAATAAAATCAGAATACTTTTCTAATGGAGACTCAGAAACGGAAAGTTCTTTTTGTCACGTCGGGAGACGGGATTTTTGCAACCTTACGCTTACAGTGGTCTTGTATAAATTTTGTATTATTGTCAAGACGAGACGTCTTATAGCACAGGTATACTTTCGTGTATTTATGCAAGTTAAAACATCGTAATTTTTAGTGAGGGAAGGAGGGTCATTTTCCACAAGGCGAAATGGTTTCCCATTGATCGCCTCGGGGTAGTGATGACATTAGGAGTTGTATTTGTTTAAGATATTAAATTATTTAGAGAGGAAAAATAAAAGAAATTAGAAGCAAGCATTTTAAAATAATTAAATTAATATATTATATTAATATATTATAATTTATAACTTACATAGTTGAGATAATAATTAGATGGCTGGAGGCGTCGTGGCACAGAGGCAGAGACACAAAGGCTATGACACAGAAACAGAGGACACTGAGAAGTGACCCGCACTGGTCGGAGTCGCGAACGAGATTGATTAAAATTTTCAGTTACAAGATCTTCGATGTCTAATTTTACGTTAGCAACGGTTTCGACGGCTTAAAAAACTATGGGAACTTTGCCTCCGTGAGACTTGCGTCTTTGTCTCTGCCTTGGTGACGCGAGTAGCCTGCAACTCGTCTATCGACACATCGGTTGTTATTTGAACTCTGATCTTCTAGATCGTTCGATTTAATTTTCTATTTTATTTAATAGCAAAAAGAAGGTTGATATTTATAATAAATAATAAATAATAAATAATAAATATTAAATTAAAAATTTAGTGTGAATTATATAAGGAATAGTTTTCTATCGTCAGTGAGCCATCTCATCCTTACTGCATCTTTGACGATTTAAACGTTGGGAGAAGGATCTGGGTTTTTGATTATGCTTATAAATAAATTATTTATACGTGTGAAATTATTACAGTTATTAATTCGTAAACAATAACGTAAAAAAGATTGTTTGTAGTAAAATCGGAATCAATGAGCGTGAGAACATTGAATCTTCGGCGGTTGCACCAGGGGCCATGTGGTTTATATTCAATTTGACAGGCCCGTGACTCAAAATATTTCGTTTCCAGGACAACTTTAGTAAAGATACGGTTGCCTATTTTCTGGGTTTTTTTGGTTTTTGATTTTGTAAAATATCGCATTTTTTGAAGGCGATATCACATTTTAATAAAACTTTTAAGAAATCGGGCGTACTGTTGATGACCATGTAAGTGTGAATATCGCGTATAGAGCAATAAAAATTTCGTTGGTCAAGTTTAAAGCTGCCAGCAAAGAAATGGAGGAAGATCCAAAAGAGCATGAGGACGTTCCATATTTCACTGATGATGAATACGAAACAACGCGTGATTATTACTTGACCAATTTAGGTCACTTTCAGGACTGTTCACCTGGGCAGTCAGACCATCGCCGAAAGCGTAAAAGCTGATATCGACATCATTTGAGCCAAGCTACTAACAATTTTCATCGGTGATTTCTCGGGTGATATTCAAAACTGGGTCAGGATTCGGGACACGTTCAAAGAAATGGTCATCACCATTCGAATCTGCCCAATATATTCAAAATGAATTACTTGAGAATCCAAGTCAAGGGCAAGGCTGCCGAGCTACTGCAAGAAGTCCTGGCTAGTGGCGAGCATTTTGCTATCTTGGCAAGTTTTGCTGTGTCACAATAAAAACATGCGATTGATAATGAATAAGCTTATGTCGAAGTTTGCGTCATTTCTTGCGATGGCCAACGACTCAGCCAACTTACTCTACAGGCACTGAAAAGTCCAGTAGATCAATGAAATCATACAGTGCCCGACACGTTTTGTAATCTATGCAAATTCTTAGAGGTGAAAAGGAATGCTCTTTTGCTGCTAGAAAGTATGAAAGTATATGAAAAGTGAATGATATTAGTTTTCATTATTGAAAATGGTTTTTTTTACATTAAAAACAATTTTTCATTTTTATATTTTTGGAGAGTGTAAGAAAGTCATAATGAAATTTTTTTCCTTTTGATATGAAAACCTGTCTTGAGGACATGCGTATATGACTTAATGAAAAGTTAATGCATATGATTAATGTAATTAATGTTTGCAAACATTGAGTTATAAGCATGAATGAATTGAAAAATGACACTCTAAAACTTGAATGCGTAATTTTACGAATTCAGCTATATTTAAAAAACTTTATAAAATTAACGGAAAACTTTCGTTTCATTATGTAGTAAGGTTCGCATCGATTTCGATTGAGACAGCCGGGCAAGTAGAGACGTAAGCAATGTTTTTTTATACGAATGATAACTTTACATGATCAAACAAGATTATCATTTCACTTTTCGTGATATTATACTGAAATAGTAGTTCCCGCAAAAGTTTTCATAAAAGGTGGAAAATAAAAAAAAATTCAGTTTGCCTATGAATAGTTGTCAAAATATGTTTGATTTTATTAAAAGCATAGCTCATTAAGTAATTATTCAATAGTGAATTGATATAAGACCTTTCCACAATTAGAAAAATAAAGAATTTGCGAGTTAGATTTGAATAATAAGGATAAGTCTGTCATACTTTCACTCATATAATTTTTTTGTGATGTATTTGGAGCAGGCAAGTTACGTATGGATATAGTGTGTAAGATAAAGTTTATTTGAAATACATTAGAATATAAGTTATACATATAAGTGAATAAAAGCACCGGATCAGCTACGCACTCGGTCATACTCTTAGCTGGCTGATTACGCTATGTCGCGTACATCGATGAGTTCGATGCTCATATCGCAGCATAGCGCCGGCATTGTGCGTGCGCAGTGCGTGCTCGTCGCTATATCGGTACATCACACTTTTGAAAAGTATTACCACAATTTTGAATTATTGTTTGATAAACTTTTCCATTTGATAAAGAGTTTAAAAAATATGTTATCCCCACCAACGCTGAGACCCCTGCGTGCATCCCCACTCAAACGACGTGCACTGCTGCACTCGTCCCCACCTCGCGGCATCAGCCAATCAGCGCGCACTCGCTTCCTATATAAGCGAGGCACCCGGCCACGCAAAGGAAGTCGTCTCTTGGCAGCCAACCAGAGCACATCCACTCTCGTCTTCGCGTTCTTCTCAATAGTGAACTTGGTTAAATTACAAAATACTCGCCTCATTATTTCAACACCTTTCCCCACCTTTTGAATTTTCAAACTTCCGACTCGGCCGCCAGGTGGCGCGTCGCCATTGAAAAGTCGTGTCAGCAAGAGAAAAGGTCGAGTTCAGAGTACTAGAATAAGTGCCTCTCGACTCAATTCAATCAGCTTTTGACTGTTCGACTTGTTACAAGTGAGAATAGAAAAGCGATTGAACTTTCGTCTATTGATTTTTGACTGTTAAACTTTACAAGTTGGAAAAGTGATCGGCATTTGTGTCACTCAACTCTCACGAGTCATGTAACAGCCAAGCATCAAAACTAGTCCTTCTCAGGACTAAACGTAGAGTTTGCAAAAACTGTAAACTAAGAGGCAACGGATAACATCGACCCTCCTCAGACATCAGTCTGGTGACTGTCAAGCGTAATTTCCGCTCTGACTGAGTAAACGTGTACGATGTCGGCGAAGCTCTGAAAAACTCGCAGACTCATTCAAAATCATCCCCTCCACAACCCATTGTACAAAAAGTAACTATTTCTGTTATGCTGGATAATGGTCAAAATATATTTCATTTCACTCGCATCATAGCCATGAAATTGCACGATGGTGGCTCGAGATTTATTGATAAGGATTTTGTTAAGTTAAAAAGTATCTTTCGCGTATAAGTTACACCTTAAAACTGCTTCTATACCCAGCATTGCAACCCGGCCGCTTACTGTGTTATTCCCACGCACTCAATAAGCTCTCCACCGCTGCGACGAGTCACACACACACACACACACACACACACACACACACACACACACACACACACACACACACACACACACACACACACACACACACACACACACACACACACACACACACACACACACACACACACACACACACACACACACACACACACACACACACACACACACACACACACACACACACACACACACACACACACACACACACACACACACACACACACACACACACACACACACACACACACACACACACACACACACACACACACACACACACACACACACACACACACACACACACACACACACACACACACACACACACACACACACACACACACACACACACACACACACACACACACACACACACAC
>NW_019641677.1:154644-192762 GCF_000599845.2 Trichogramma pretiosum
AAAAAGACGATGAAAACACGAAGATAACTTCTAAGAAGTGAGCACACAGCTCGAGCCTCCCCCGCGAAGTAATGCCTAATTGTGGTCCCGAGGGGTAGAAAAGGAGCAGGAGATAAGGATGGGTTTTAGTCGGTATTAGTAGAGAGGCACGTTACACGCCCACATAACATCTGTACACAAACAACAGTTCACTACACGAGTCTGACATATCCGTGCGACACACAATAGTCGCACGTTGAGTCCGTAAAAGGATTTCCCTCCTTCCCCAAAAAAACACACACGCACACACACACACACACACACACACACACACACACACACACACACACACACACACACACACATCGGCCTCCTTGGCTCAGTGGGTATAGTTCTTGCCTGCTGATACAAGGTACGCCGTAGGGCGTGGGTTCGATCCCCACTTTGCGAATTTGCGAGGTTCGTTTTTTCGCCTGGTGTGGTCGAGCCTGTGCCTGAGGTGGAGCGGGTACCACTCAAAAAGAAGACCCGGGCTACGTCATCAGCCTCCGAAGCGGTAAAAAACCCCGATCACTGTGCGAGCTGGAAGCGATAGGTTAACCATAAGTAGGAGCCCGAGGCGAGGACTCACAAGGCTGGCAATAGATGGAGCACACCACTCCCATGATGAAGTCGGAAGCGAGAACCACACACACAAGAGGGCGCTGGATGTGAGAGCCAAGGCTCTGCTGGAGCACAGATGGCGCCTGAAGCGTGAACCACACTCACAAGACGACAACAGAAAAGGAGGAGTTCAAAAACTCACGGAGACTCACAGGGTAGCGCCGGAAGAGAGAACCACACTCACAAGATGGTACTAGACAGCGAGTTCTAAAAATATCTAACTCAGGACGAGATGCCAGCAATGTGTGACCACGCAGTAGACGGCTCTGAAGAAGGAGATACGACAATCGAAGGTTCACCAAGTACAAAAAAGATGAGTCCCTGAACCCCTAATAGTCGCATATCACTATGCGACGAATGGGGGATGCGTGGAAAAACAACGACTAATATAGAAGTAGCAGATATACTCAAATAACCTCGGCCTCACCGAAGCAATGCCTAGCGGCGGTTACCGGTGAATGTTCGACTGGGGTGGAGTAGAAAAAAAAAAAAATACCTCATACGCACGCGTGCACGATAAAGCAGTCGTGCATACGGACAAGCAACCAACCACCTATGTAACTTTAAGGCTACGGTGTCCTTGGCAAACTGCTTGGCGCTTCCTTAGCCTTGATTTAACTTCCTTAACTTGGCCTAGGCAGCTCTCGTGTACGAATCGGTGCCACTTCTTCCTAGGCAGAACCTAGCCTCACTTTTCACCTCACTTTGCCTTGGCACTTGCACGATCCGTGCTTTGTCGCGACACTGTCCTGCGGCTCGACTCTTTTCTCGTCGGCGAATTCTTCTCAACGAAGACTTTTCATGGCTGCACACTGATGCTTTTTTTGATTACAAAATAATTGCCTCAAATCTCGTGGCGTCTGTACACTAGACCGGTTCATTTTGAAAAAAAAATTTTTAATTTTGGGAACACCGGTAGAATTATTTAGTTAAACTTAAAACATGAAGTTTGCCTTCTACCTAGTGTCCCTAGGTACCCTTAATAGCTGTCGATAGCTTTCTTAAGTTTGAAAACGTGGTGCAAAAATTGGACCACATCGCTAAATTAAAATATAGATTGCCTACTGTGCTCTGAGAGTAAAATCTATATTAACAAGACGTTTTTAGACTTAATTTTGTGTGTAGAATCAAATCCCATAGTTAGTTCTGTCCTAGGAGTACGATTACATTAAAAAAATGCACTTTTTCGATCTTTTTTTTTTAAATTTCGCAAAGTTCATTTTCGAGGGCGCGGCGAATGAACGAAAAAAGTCCAGATAATTTTTTGTTACTGCCAAAATTTAGGATTTTTTTTTTGACAAATCTAACGGTATATATTATTATATACTTTACAATTTTACATTTCCGTTAATTGGGAGTATGTCAGACAAGTCAAGGAGCGCATGTCACGCTCCGAATGGCAAGTATGGCAGACGAGAGCAGCATCACTCCACGCTCCTCATATACACGAGAATCACGATTTGGAGACCCTCGAAAACAATCTTACGTTATCATTTGAAATCTATAAAAGATACGATAATTCTGATTCGGTAAATCGATTCCTCGTAAAAAGTGATACAAGAAAGTGTATACATAGTCTCCGAAAAACGCAGTATTAACTAAATACGAGTGATGAAAGAAAAAATCCTTGACAAAAAGATGGTCTCACGCAGTCTCACGGGCAACATCATATCATCGATTTGATTGATTAATGAGGCTAAATATATCTACCAATAGACGTTGCTCATCAATTTGATATTTATGTACTTGTTTTTCAAGATACTCGCAATCATCCTGAGTAGCCCGGTCAGGGCACCAGTTCGAACTCGAAACTTAAAGATGACTTACTCAACGAAATTACGGTTTTCACGCAATAATATTACCCTAGAAAGGCTGCTTGGAGCATCAGGTTGTTATCCGGAATCGACGCGAAAAAAACGCGAAAAGATCACCCGTGTAACCTGCTTGGTGCACTAGGTCTAAATTCGGACTTGGCGATGACATTCTCCGGAATGTCGCGATGTTTTCGCATAAATATTGTCCCGGATAGCCAGTTCGACGCACTAGGTCGAGATCCGAACTTGGCTATAACTTTATCCGCGAAGTTGCGATGTTACCGCGAGACTATTATTCTGGGCGGCTCGCTGGATGCACTAGATCGGAATAAGGACTCGAAGATGACTTTCTCCGGAAAGTCGCGATGTTTTAGCTCAAATATCATCGTCAAGATTTATTTTCAAATTTTCTACTTGTATCATAAGCATACTCACATTAAATCCGGAATTATCTGAAATCCCATAAACTATTTTTTTTTAAAAGAACATATATTAGCAAGTATTTCCGTCTTATTCTAATATTTCTGTGTTAAGTTATTTTCCAAAAATATTCAATTGATAAACTTAAATCGTAAATAATAATCAATTGCTTGGCTATGATTTTATTGAACTCAAATAAATTCCGTCAAGTATTAAACAAACTAACAATTTTTTGTTTCAAACTAATAGCCTATTGAAATGTTTACATGAAATGTACTGACCGCCTCGTCAGCACAACGCTTGCGCGAAAGACAAAAACCTCAGACATGCAAGACCTGCCTTACCAACCGTGGGTAAGACCATGGGTCAATATAGTAGGAAGTAGTAGGCACAAGGAGAAACGCCGCCTGAAAGGACCATACCAACGCCGCCGATATGCATCAAATAGCACCGTAAGAGCTAGCATAACCAACCGTCTCGTCGAGAACGTGCTTGAACTCGTAGGTACATGAAAGAGTGCCGCCGACACGCATAAGCTCAGATAAACGAGCACCACAATCACTAGCGCAAGCGACAGTCTCGTATCCCCGCAAGGACGCGTGAACCCGTAGAGACATTAATAGATAAAACAGCACCGCCGGGTACAGGTTCGGACGCGCAAGCCGAACTCTGCGGCGGCACCAACACAGTTTTTGCCCCGCCTACTGCACAGCCATTAGCGCTTCCCTTCTCTCACTCCCTTGAAACCTACAGCCACAATGCGTTTAAGCTATCTCAACTGGCGACCTGATTACCCGTCCGGCGGCTATCCCTTCATTTCTCCCTCGCGCCGCCGATTTTCTGGCGAGTATATGGGCTATTCCACAACAGGTGTTGCAGGCCCAAAAAAGGAAGTTGAAAATAACCATTTACTTTTCAAGAACACAATGAAAAATGAAAATCCTGAAGAGCACAGCCTTCTAGGACCAACCCTCATGGATCTACATGGACTCAAAGTTGGATTTTTATGTTTTGAGGATATTCTGCTTGTTACTCTGCTTTTTTGGGGTGAATATGAAAAAAATTTTAAACCATGTTTTTTCATGTAAAATTTGATGTAGAATTCAAATCTATACTCAGATGAGACATTCATAAGCTCAAAACCCGTTAAAATTGAAAAAATAAAGCAAAAGACTATCAAAGTCTAAAAATAAATGTGTTCGTATACCTCAAATCAGCCCATATTGTAATATGTTCATCGATACACCAAAATACAACTTCTGATAAAGTTTGGTAACTGAGTCTCCATTACAGATCATTTTGAAACTTTTGAAAGCCCAAAAAACATGGAAAATGAGGAAAAAACCATGTTTTTTGGGCCTTCAAAAGTTTCAAAATGATCTGTAATGGAGACTTAGTTACCAAACTTTATCAGAAGTTGTATTTTGGTGTATCGATGAACATATTACAATATGGGCTGATTTGAGGTATACGAACACATTTATTTTTAGACTTTGATAGTCTTTTGCTTTATTTTTTCAATTTTAAGGGGTTTTGAGCTTATGAATGTGTCATTTGAGGACAGATTTGAATTCTACATCAAATTTTACATGAAAAAACATGGTTTAAAATTTTTTTCATATTCACCCCAAAAAAGCAGAGTAACAAGCAGAATATCCCCAAAACATAAAAATCCAACTTTGAGTCCATGTAGATCCATGAGGGTTGGTCCTAGAAGGCTGTGCTCTTCAGGATTTTCATTTTTCATTATGTTCTTGAAAAGTAAATGGTTATTTTCAACTTCATTTTTTGGGCCTGCAACACCTGTTGTGGAATAGCCCATACATTGAGTGCAGCCCTCCGCTACATTTTCATTCATTCTTGAACAACCACCCGAGCACTACCACAGCCCTTGGCTAATTGACTTGCAAACCGATTACATTGACGAATCTCGGCTGGACTTGAACTTTGTTAGGAGCATATCCGTGAAGGACTCAGCTGCAGAGCTAGTTACTGGACTTAAAAGGAGAGCTTTTCAGGTCCGGGTCACAGATCTTTACCAAACTTTTTTGGGGGTCTTCTGGTACTCATTCCTGAAGCTCCCTGTGCTTAACTTGATCCAAGGGGCCTTAGGGCCCATTTTGTAGAGGATTTTCCACATTATAAAAAAGTCTTGGTTATTTTCTATATCGATATAGAAGTACTTAAGCGAAAAAATACGACGATTAAAAGTTTTAAAATTTTCGAAGAATCTGCTTGAATTTTTCCAGAATTTTCGGGACCATCTACCACTCTCTTTAAGAAGTCCTAAAATCTATTAAGAGTCAAATTGGGACCTTTTGAATTAAGTGATAGATGGTCCCAAAATTCTGAAAAAATTCAAACTGATTCTTTGAAAAATTTTAAAACTTTTGATCATTGCATTTTTTCGTTTAAGTACTTCTATATCGATATAGAAAATAACAACAATTTTTTTATAATGTGGAAAATCCTTTACGAAATGGGCCCTAAGGCCCATTGGATCAAGATAAGCACGGGGAGCTTCAGTATTCGGTACCAGGAGACCGCAAAACAATTTTGGAGCAAATCCATGACCCGGACCTGAAAAGATCTCCTTGTTAGTCTCGGGAGCAATTAGTGAACTTGGTCTCTGAGTTATTTGGTGAGCTTAGTCTCTGAACTATTTAGCGAACTAAATCTTTGAGTCCTCACCTTCCAGGAGGCCCTCGGCTAGAAGAGAAGCGGAGCTGAGAAGAGTGCAGAGAAGGCGCTTCTAGGCGACTACAACAGACAATCGGTCTTTTTCAGGGCCACATAAAAGTTTTTAACGTAGTCTCTCTCTAAGATCCTTTGTCATCAGAACGTGGGTCAGCGGACGTCATCCCTTGATCACTCTAACCATCAGCCCAGTTAGGGATCCGCCCTTCTCAGGACTTTTCATCTAACGACAACGTGACATTGTACAACAGAACCTACTTTCACCGCTGATCAAGATCATCACTACCGTACCAACTCCAACTACGTCGTCTGCCTACTTGCGCATCAGTCTTTGCAAGCAATCGACGGTCTGGAATATAACACCATCAATACGTTTAGGGTAGATGTATGTAATAATTTGAGGCGAGTTTAAAAATATACTTGATAGTAATCGCAAAAGTTCTCTTGTATAACCCAATTTTAAACTTCAAACAGAGCTTTATCAAAGAAGTTAAATAATATTAGTTTCTAATATTGTATTTTTTTAATATCTAGATTTTATTGCAGTCATTAAATATTTATTCTATTTTTAATTAAATATTAAATTATTTTAGTTTTAGTTTATTTTTAATTAAGGGTCAAAATAATACTTTTTTACAAAACCGTGCGCACGTATGTTACCGATCTTGACGCGCTTTTGGTATGTTATAGTACATGGTAAAAAGGTCCCAAAAAAAAATTTTTAGACCCCCTCCCCCCTTCTACCCCCCACTTCCGGTATGAAAGTCCATTTTCGATCTATTTTTTTTCTGAGGACATGAAGCAATCAAAAAATCTGAAAAAATTCACAAAAATACTTTTCAACAATCTCAACAACCTTGAATTTTTTCAGATTTTTTAAGTGCTTCAGGCCTTCAGAAAAAATCATTGAAAATTTTGAAAATCGAGATACGGCGATATGAGCTGATATAGTAAACGGAAATTTTTTCAGTTTTTTATTGCATTGAAAAACGTAACCTCAATTTTTTTCAGATTTTTTCAGATGACCTAACGCACCTTTTGAAGCCAAAAACCGCTTTTTTTGACGAAAATAATTTTTTTAAGACGGTACGGAGCCTCGAAAAATCTGGAAAAATTTTTTTCTTGTTTTTTTCATCAATATACATAACCTCAAATTTTTTCAGATTTTTTAATTGAAGGCTATAGCTTCTAGAGCCGAAAAATGCTATTTTTAACAAAAAAAGGTTCCTAGAACCCGATGGTTCCGGTGAAAAAATTTGAAAATATTTTTTTTGAATTCTTTGACAAATTTTAATAAATTTTGACCGTTTCAAAATTCCGATTGAAGTCTCCTAGCTCAATCTAGCTCAATCTAGAAAACAGTGGCATATACCTTATAAGCATTGATAAGAATAAATTTTCATGCACGAAGAAATGCACTCGTGTACTACTCGTTTTTGGCTCACGAATAAGTATCTGTGCTCGAAGATAAGGATAACTCCTTGCTCACGAAGCTTTTATAAGCAAAATACTTTTAATACACGAAGATCATACAAAAAATCAGTCAGTCAGTCAGTCATCGGTCAGTCATCAGTCCTGAATCACTCAAAATATACATGACTTACAACTTAGTTGACAGAGCTATATTGTTGTCTCATGAACGTTTCCAGGATGAATATTTAAGAATTATGAGAGAACTTTTGAAGTCGAAGTCTTACCCTAAACAATTTTTCAATAGTTTTGTAACGTCCCGTAGTTCGAAGCCTGTAGAAGGATAACCTTCCAGCACTGCTCGCTACCTATCCAGTCAGCCTGAGCTATGACTATCCGGTAGACCGCGCAGCGACTATCGATACAGCCTGTGCTATGATCACCCGCCAACTTTACGGTCGAGCCGCGGACGCTTGTCGAATAAGACAAATACCTTGCAACTTGTCGAAATATTAACGAAATATAATTTAACTCTGAAAATATGATACACGTCTGCAATGTTACATGTACATAATTTGTAACTTGTAGTTCAACACGTCGAACAACTGTTACGTATCTATATATGGAGTTTTATCACTTTTCACACCTTTCTCCGGACGCGTGTTCCTCAATAAAACATCTTTCGACATCGAACTATCTCGAATATATTTAACATGTAGTTTTATGAATAACGTTTTAGGCTATAATGCTTAAACAAATTATGTTACCGACCAGTTATAATTATTAACAAACCCGAATTGTTGAGACAAGTACATCGGTACTAAACTCGACTGCTTCCATAGTTAGATTCACTATAATAGCCGACTCAAGAGTCGCCGGATTATTTCATTACGATATGTTAAACATTGTTGTAACTATGAAATTATCTTTAATTAATTACTTTTATTGATTGTTATTAACTTACACTAATTAACTGAACCATTATTTGCTATATTTCTCTCGCACCAGACAGAACTTATATTAAATGGTTGTAACAAAAGTTGTTTAGAATTGTTTAACGCAATTTAATATAATGTTTAATTAATAATGATGCGTAGCTCTGTTAAGTTCAATTTGTACATTGATGCACAAGTATCTTAGGTGTTGTTAAAAGTTAATTCCGAGTTACAAACTCGCTTCCAAATAATATTCATTCTTACATTGTTATAAATTTACTAGTATTTGCATAACTAAGTATACGTGTGCTACAATATCATATAATATCATTATCGAATATTAATATCGGTAAATATAAATTAATTAACCATTTTCTTTATAATATTATAGCGGAATGTATTATTAATCATTATAATTGTAACAATTTTATATGTCATGAGGTATCGTTGAAAAGGCAATTTTCCCTACAATCCTAACTTCCAACTCCTTTATTTTTACTAATCATAGTTTTCCAGCCTCCTTAATTTAAACATTTGAATTCCTCCTTCCACTCTCTCCCACTATTGATCCGTCGGCAGGTCCGTCTCGCCGATGAGACTTTTCGTATAAATAGGCCATCGTTTGCCTAGTAAAATCATCTTTCTGATCAGTCTTCGTTCAAACCTTCATTGGTGAACATACGGCTATCGCTCTTTTCCAGAGCTAGTCTTCCGTTCTAAGTTGAACAAACCCAACCAGCCAACAACGACCTCCTTTAGTTGAAATAAATAAAAGGAAATAGTAACATACAAAACAAAAGTGAGTAACATATTTAATTTTACCATACTCTCCTTCGACTTTAATCTGTTGACTGTAGTTTATTGCTACAGCGTAGATTAGTCAACATCCCTGTGACTTTATCTTTTCGCTATAAACAATAGTTCTCTATTGTTACAAGCAACAGATAGTCACAACTCTCCGACTTCAATCTGTTGACTGTAGTTTATTGCTATAGCGTAGATTAGTCAACATTCCCGTAACTTTATCTTTTCGCTATAAACAATAGGTCTCTATTGTTACAAGCAACAGATAGTTACATCTCTCCGACTTCAATCTGTTGACTGTAGTTTATTGCTACAGCGTAGATTAGTCAACATCCCTGTGACTTTATCTTTTCGCTATAAACAATAGTTCTCTATTGTTACAAGCAACAGATAGTCACAACTCTCCGACTTTAATCTGTTGACTGTAGTTTATTGCTATAGCGTAGATTAGTCAACATTCCCGTAACTTTATCTTTTCGCTATAAACAATAGTTCGCTATTGTTACAAGCAACAGATAGTTACATCTCTCCGACTTCAATCTGTTGACTGTAGTTTATTGCTACAGCGTAGATTAGTCAAATTCCTCGTAACTTTATCTTTTCGCTATAAACAATAGTTCGCTATTGTTACAAGCAACAGATAGTTACATCCCTCCGACTTTAATCTGTAGACTGCAGTTCATTGCTGCAGCTGAGATTAGTCAACCCTCCGTAATTCATCTTTGCGCTATACGCAATAGATAGTGACTCCAGCAAGTAACACTATCATTGCTATAAGCAACAGATAATTACCATTCCTTACCTTGTTTCCTTCGATCACCTCAAATATGAGAACATAATTCCACGCTTTCGAACCAATATCGACCTGCAGTCGATAACATACCCTCTTCAATCCAATCTTCCTTACCGACACTACGCTTTTACATAAGCAACTCGTCTACAACTCACCTTGATTCCGCTATCGATTTATCGGTGACTCAGAAGGCTAGTGGTTAGTGGGCTGCGCCCAGGCCAATAGATAAAGAGATCAACTGGCGTCATTACAAATTTGGAGGTTCCTTGGGGAGATCTCTAGCCTATATTTTCACCCTTAAATCTTTATCGGATAAAGGATCAATTTCAAAAAGTCTCAAACTTGGGGAATTACACACTGAGACACTAATTCTCAACTTCTGCTCATTATAATATATTCATTCGCTTGTTGCAGTGAGATCAATCAGTAAAAACCTCACCCAACAAGAAGTGAAGAAGAAGAAGAAGTGCACCCGCAGCAAAGCCAATAACAAACGTCGGCAAGAGCAACACAAGCAAAAAGTAAAAACCTTAAAGGAGCACCTGAAGCAGCATCTTGCACGACGGAGAGATACCGAGCAAAAAGCACCTGCTCCTCTCTACGGGGTTAACCCTATCGAATTCTTTCAGGACTTGACAAAGTTCAAGCCGTCAACGGTCGAGCGGACACAACTTAGTTCATCAAGAAGTGTCCCTGATCAAGGAGCAATCAGCAACGTGCTCCAATCAATCACTGTAGCTGAAGAGAAAGAAGCTAACTCTAATCCCCGGTTGACATCGAGGAAAGAAACTAGCTCTAGGCCCCGATCGACATCGAAGAAAGAGGCTAAGCCTAAGCCCCGATCGACATCGAGGAAAGAAGCTAAGCCTAAGCCCCGATCGACATCGAGGAAAGAAGCTAACTCTAAACCCCGGTTGACATCGAGGAAGAAAGATAACTCTAAGCCACTACCATTGCCAAAAAGGGAAACTGACCCTAAGTTACTACCATTGTCAAAGGAAAAAGCTACTCCTAAACTACAGAGTGAAGAAACTACTCCTAAACTGTTATTGATACCTATTACAATAACAGAAAAGGTAAACGATACTCTGCCAACTACACAAGTAGATAAATCTGACTGCTCAACAGTGACTGCAACGACTACCGAATGTCAAATTACCCCAGCAGAAACTCAGGATATACTAAACAGCTTTATATCCACTGCCGAGCAGGAAGCTCAAGATTGTCCTCTCATTATCGACGAAGACATCCTTGAGATATTCGACGAAGGGCAGATTGAGTTCCCTTACGAACCTGTGTCAACATCAGGACGTAAGACCCCCGAAGTCACTTATACGCCCACGCCCATCACAAGCTTAGAGGACGAGGACGTATCGTCGAAGGGGAACGCCACCCAACAGGAGTCCTCCCTTGAGCTTGAAGAAAGGGGGATACTACCGGTGCCGATCTCGAGGGAATCTTCCACCCCTCGTGAATTCGACAGCAGCAACCTCCCACGTCGAGAAATAACAATCAAAGCTACTAAGTCAGACTCCCAAAAAAGGAAGGAGTACAAGCAGCGGAAACAACGACGAGGGTTCTCAATTCCAAATCCAAAAATTGAACTGCCTGGCCGCCCAACTGAAAAGGGCAAGATTGACCGTGACGCAAGGTGGCTCATTGGCTACAACAGAGAGCGGAAAATCGCCAGAGAAAAGCAACGACAAGTAGATCGAAAAAGGGGATCAAGGGACCTCTTTGAGCAAACAAAAGGGCCACGAGGAAGCAAGAGCTCTACACGTCATAAAGTAGAGCATAAAAAATCTTCGATACCACGCTAATTGTAATAAATATACAATACATTATAATTTTGCCTTCCTCGAACATATATGTTTCTCATTTAATTAACCTTACTTAATCACCTTCCTTCATGATCTCTCATGTCTGATCCACCAGGACCTGATTCCGAGCACACCAATGATTCAAGTAATCAACGAATAACTCGTGCAACCGCTCACAAGGATCCTTCTAAAAAGGAGGAAGTCGAGTTATACGCTTTTAGTTCGAAAAAAACACTTCCTCGAACACCTGTGCGTGCGACTGCTCCAACCCTTAGTCAAATTGATTTGACAACTCCTAACTCAAACCCAGTTGTCGAAATATCTTCCTCTAGTGACGTAGCGGCATCTGATAACGAGTCAACTAACCCCGACGCTCCAACTGATAACTCTGATAACCACACACCAGCAGAGAGCGAAACTAGTGACTCTGACGAAGAATCAAACTCTGGCAAAATGCCGATTAGTTATAACATCTCGGTGAAGGATGTCCTCGAACTTGTTCAAAAGTTCGACGGAACTAACCTCACTACGTTCTTCTCACAAATAGAAGATGCAAAAGCAATGGTTGGTGACGATGGAGAATCTGCTCTTGTAATGTGGCTCAAGATCAAACTTCCCCTTGAAGCCAGGAAGGCACTCGCAGGAACTGATCATAAGACAGTTCTAGAGTTTAAACAAGCTCTTGAGAAATTTTACTGTACATCGCGCAGTATACCTCAACTGCAGGGGGAACTTGGTAATATTTACCAAAAACAGGACGAAAGTGTCCTCATATGCCAATCGCGTTCGCGAAATTGAACGCCAGATTATCGAAGTCAAGAAAGGCGGTTCGACAGACGAACCAGACGCTGCATTTACAGCAGAGTTAAGCTCAATGGTCCTTGAGTCCTTCAAGAGAGGCATCAATAGAGATGTATACCTCTCCATTCGAGGGGAAAAAGATATCAACACCATTGTATCTGTCGCTATCAAAGAAGAGAAAGAATACTATTGGAGAAAATCCCTTCAGGCTCCAGAGCCTAGCAAGAAGAAAGTTATGGCTGTGGAAGCACCTATTGCACCGGTAACCGAGTCATGCCAGCTATGCAAAAAGGCCGGTCACACGGCAAAAAGTTGCCCTGATCTACCGAAATGCCAACTCTGTCAGAAAATTGGACACACAGCTCGCGACTGCAAGCGCGAAATAACGTGCCAATACTGCCAACAGAAAGGGCATGGAGCTGATACATGTTGGAAACTGCACGGCAAGCCCGATAGCAAGCCTAGTGACAACAATAGAAATCGATGCGAGCGTTGTAAGCTCAACCACAAAACCGAAAAATGCCGCACCGATATAAGCAAAGATTGCACATTTTGCAAAATTAAAGGTCACACCCTTGATGAATGCAGAAATAAGAATAAAAAAAACGGTCAAACCCTCCTGCCTCAGAGTGCGAAGCAGGAGGTACACTCCGCTCTCACGCACTCCAACGATCTGGACTTCGAGTCTGTGTCACAAGAGTGAGCAGCGGTATTACACCCATGCTACGTCTTGTAGCGGCAAACGGTGTCTGTACCACTCTACTTCTTGATTCTGGCTCACAGAGCGAAATAATTAAGTTAAACAAACTACCTCCTAATCTAAAATTTAATGCAGATAAGACTACCCGCCTTTACGGGATAGCAAATTCTCCTATTTCCACTCTTGGTCAAACTACGATCAAAATTAGCGGTATGGAAATACCCTTTCATACTGTTCCTGATAAAATAAATATTCTTCAAGATGGCATACTTGGCATCAACTTCTTATGCAATAATGAAGCTATTCTTAATTACGCTAATAAAACGTTAAGCATCAATAACTGGATAATTCCAGTACATTTCTCTACACATCATAACAAGTGTCTCTCAATCAGAGAGGATGTAGGTGAGTTCCTTTTCGTACGAGTAGGGAAAAATCTCGATAAATTACTCTTACTCGATACGGGCGCAGAAGGAAACCTCATCAATCAAGCATTACTACCCGATGCAAGAATCGACGGATCGAAAAGTATTGACCTACACGGTATCGATGGAGGAAATATCTCATCCGTTGGCAGTGCTATGATTAATATTTATCACACTGAGGCTCAGTTTCACGTTTTACCAAACACGATTGACCTCGTTGGTGATGGTATACTCGGATCTGACTTCCTGTTTCAAACAGGAGCAATAATAGATTTCTGAAAACAAATGTATAATGTAGCTGGGTGTTAATTACTAATAAAGTAGCTGAGTAAAAATCGCTAATATTTATAATAAAAATATAGAAAATGCGAAAAATTAAAAAAAGAACATTTATATTAACAAAAAAAATTCCTCCGGCGTACATTTTTTTAAACTTTGCACTATTCAAACAACCTTAAATAATAATATTGAACAAACTTTTCGAGATAATATTTGAATAAGTCAATGTCGAGGAAATTTTACCCAGGTAAGCCACATTTCAATGTTCGCACATAATGTGAATTTGATTCATCTAAAAAACGATAAAATACATGGATTTTTTCTCGTACCACGAGTCAATACAAATAGCAGACTGAGAAATCACGAAAAAATACAGTTAATTTGTCGCCAAATACGATAACTTACATTTAAATGCTCGCAAAACCCTATGAAAAATAGTTAATTCATCCCAAATTACGATAAATTACATTTAAATGCTTGCAAAACCCGATCAATTACATTTAATTAAACGAGAATCGAAGTCAACTACATTTAATTCATCGACAATTGCGATGAAATACACTACATTGATCCAAAATCACGATGAATAACAGTTAAGTGATCACGAAAACCGATCAATTACATTGCGTTCCACGCAAAACTCGATTAAATACAGTTAATTAATTGCTTCGTTAATTAAACTTGGATCAATTAACAAATTGAATTTAATTGATTAATTGATCCGAGTTCAATTAACGAATTACATTTAATTGATTAAATGAACTCGGATCAATTAATCAATTAAATTCAATTTTGTAATTGAACTCGTAATTGAATTAACTTTTTAATTGAAATTTTGCAACCCTGGTTCAGAGATTGTTCATTCGTTGGATCACTGCAATTGTTTACTAAAAATTTTAAGTTGGGCTATAACGTCTGAACAATTCCGAAAGACAGCTTCTGCATAGGTTGGACTTAGAAAATACCAAAGTTTAAAGAGTTGATGACTCGTTGAATGTCTGGTTTCGCTCGCGATAAAATTTAACTTAAAGCTATACATCTAGAAAGACGAAAGACAGCTTCTGCATGGGTCAAACGAACAACTGACAATTATTTTCAGAGTCAGTTTCTAGTGTAATCACAGCAATCGTTCACTGAAAAATTTAATTTGAGCTATAACGATAAAAAAATTTGAAAGACAGCTTCTGCAAAGGTCGAAAACAGAAAATACCATAGTTATGAAATCATTTATTTGTTGAATCACTGTATTCGCTTACTAAAAATTTTGATTTGGGCTATAACGTCTGAAAAATTCGAAAGACAGCTTCTGCATAGGTCGACATTAGAAAATACTATAGTTCAGATATCGTTTATTCGTTGAATCACTGTATTTGTTCACTAAAAATTTTAACTCGAGCTATAACGTCTGAAAAGTTCAAAGACAACTTCTGCATAGGTCGGACACACAACTGACATTCATTGTCATAGTCAGTTTCTCGTGTTATCACCGCATTCGTTCTCTGAAATATTAAATTCGGGCTATAACGTTTGAAAAATTCGAAAGACAGCTTGTGTATAGGTGGAAAATAGAAAATACCATAGTTCAGAGAGTCGTTTATTTATTGAATCTCTGGATAACCCGCGATAAAATTCTAATTTCAGCCTCATCGTCTTAGAAAGACGAATGATAATTTCTGCATAGGTGGAACATAGAAAATACCATCGCCTAGAAAGTCGCTTATTCGCTGGAACTTAGAATTTCTTTACGACTAAATTAAAACTAGGCTTTTATTTATAAGAGAGACAAATCAAAGCTCTGCATCGGTTCATTATACAACGTTACGACTTTTTGAAAGTCAATTTATCATGGAATCGACGCATTTCTTCACGGCAAAATAAAAATCAGGCTTTTTCGTCTTAGAAAAACGACAGATAGCTTTCGTAGCAATCGCAAGTACTACCCTACAACTCTGCAACAATATCACATCAAGGAGTGCATTGTTGGCCGCCGTTGCTAAGGCCGTCTTGAGCAACACGCTGTAGCGAAAAGAATTTTTTTTTCACGTCGGAGAAAAAATTTATTTCGGAAAATCTATGCAACCATTTACGCATGTAACATGTGCAGACGCTGTCCAAAACAATTACGTATCCGTGTAATTTTTTTTTAACCTGTATTCGAACATTTTAATTTTTCAGCCCATCTCCACGACCGTCATTCATTAATTGGGATCCCACATCATAAATCTTGATGCTCCATTGATAAGGCCAAACTTTTTTCTTAATTTGGATGTAAATTTTGTATAAACAATAATGTCGTTTACTATTTTTGATATGCAAAAAACCAATGTGTGCGGCGTTCGGGAAACATACTGTCAATTGTAAAGATGACGTCAAGCGCCTTAGCAGGACATACAATTCCCTCTTTCATGAAATAAAGATAGACTCTTAATGTATTGATGTATCACTTCAGTTGATCGGTGACTGTCTAACAATACGTAAGTATCGTCAGACTAATTAAATTTTATCAACTGACAGGTGTACTATCTTTATTTCTGATTTTAATTCCTGTGAAAAAATTTATCCAAATTTTGTAATCTTTATTGTAATATGTGTATATAATTCTCCTGAAGACGGTAGATAATTGGTTAACGGTAGATAATTGAAAATAAATGTTTAATATTGACATTTATTTACCTTTAATTTCACTATTATTTAAGAAAATATTTGCTCTTGGTATCTGTCGACATCGATGAAACTGGCGTTCCACAGTTGAGAATACAATTTTAATCAGAACTTCGGTCATATTCCACCAGGGTAAATACCCATAATCGTACTGAAAAAAATAACTTAATTAAAAACAAAATTTTTGCTTATTCATGAAGGATGCTTAGCGATAGGCTTAGATTTTGAAACAGGCATCGCAGAGAAAGAACCCTGAGAGAATGAAATTGAAGCTTAGGTTCAAACTAATTTTCATAAAAATTTTTTTAGTTATTGATTTTGACATCCTAAAAAAGTCTTTATAAGCGCAACTCAACCTATTTTTTGGTCTTGTGATCTTGTGGCGATCGGACATGATCTTGTTTAGCGTCTGGAGCAATCATTCAACACAGTCCATGTCTTTCGCTATGTAGAAGTATTATTATAATTATAATGTTGTAATAAAAATTATAATATGTTATAATATAATTCTAATCGTAATGTTAAATTAAAGTTATATGTTCAAGAAAAGAAGTTTTTTTTTATGATTTCCTAAAAATTCTATAATTCCTGTACGACTTTTGATAATCCGATTTGCATAAGCAAGAAATATTGGGTTCTTATACCAGTGATTGACCGCTTTTGACCATTAAAATGACCACTTTCGATTCTTTTGATTTTTCGTGCATCGCTGTTACAGTCACCACCATCAACGGATTTTGCAGTTCTCCCTCTCTCTCCTGCTTGTTGAGTCACGTCTGCTGCTGCCGCTTGCATCGGAGCCAACCGGCGTGTCGCTGTGATCAACGTTGACTTCTGCTAGCCGTAAGAATTTTATGTACAGTTTTATCGCAATCACTTGGTTTGGCGTGCGCCAAAAATAAGAGATACTTGAGCTAGTCTGCTATTTACATTTTATCAGTTTCTAAATCCTGACCTGCTGCATACGTTAGATCGGTGCAGCTTCTCGCATCTCAAAGTTTTGACTTCATAGCAAGTCATCGTCAATACCGTAACGAATCGTACATAGTAGCGATCGTTCTTATTGATGATTTATTTTTTTATAAGGTTGTTCGGTTAAAATTTTAGGTTTCAGCAGCGCTCAGGTATTCTCATACGAAAGATGAACAAAGCAAGTCACCCGAGAGTGATCTTGCGTAGCTGAGTGTGTGCACGTGTGAGATAATGTACGCGTTCGTGTGTCGTATTGTGTGCGGCTAATTGAGCCTTTTTTTTGGAGTTTCGGTATACGCGTTGGATTTTAGGGAGCAATCTGTGTTCATTTGACAATTGCATCGAGAGTGTGTATACCGTTCGGTGCACGTGTACTCTCGAACACCGTTGTTATCGTCGCGTTGCTGTCTCGCGTCCCCGCGTTTGAACTTATATGGGGCAAATTTCCTGAAGTGTCCTAGCACTCTGCCGCACGGCATTTTTTGGCCAAATCACTAAATTCCTCAACTCTAACTCACTTTAAAAGTATCATAACGCCCCTGAAAAAAATAACTAACTATGAAAAATAACAGCTTTCTGATAATGACATTAGATTTTTCATAATTTTCCATTTTCACGGGGAAAATTGTCATCGAACATTCAGAGCTCATTATCTCGAAAAACGCCACTTTTTTTGCTTTTTTATTGTTCCAATCGAAAGATGAGGTCTTTTTACATCAATTGACTTGAAGGTATATTTTCTACTTTTTCTAATGAAAATTTAAATTATCGGAAAATCTGACTACACCATGAGAAAGCTGAAAAAATTTCCTATCGAAAACATATGTTTATTTATTTTTCCAGTCAAATCACAATGTCATACGAGCGAGTTACAAGTTACAGCGAGCCGCGCAAGGCTGGAAATCACGCCAAGTGGCCGAGCGCTAACTAAAACCTACCGTATTTTCCATAGTTTTCATCAAAAATACACTCTAAAAACGACCATACCCGATGTAAAAAGACCTCATTTTTCGATTGGAACAATAATAACAGCAAAAAAGTGGCGTTTTTCGAGATATTGAGCTCTGAATGTTCTGAAGAAAAGGTTAATTTTTCTTGGACCTTTGTTGTTGCGGACGTACCCTACCCTATAGTGGAAGGAGATTTACTTAAATGTTTCCATAACCTGCAAATGTAGATGATAGTGCAGGTATGCCACGCGCGATTGCCGACGACGCGTGCTGCTTTTTCATTGAGTCCCATCTCGACACATTATCTCGAGCGCGTTATCAGGGCGAGCAGATCAAAGAACCAAGGCTTTGACAGTATATTGTCGACTCTGCTCAATCTTGCATCGCCTTCAATATTACCATTACTCACTGAAATCTTCAATACTTCAATCTCATTGTCGTCATTCCCCGACTCATGGAAAATTGCATCAATCATACCGCTTGCCAAAATCAAAAACTTAACATCAGCGAATGAAACTCGACCGATATCACTATTATGTGAACCATCTCAATTGTTTGAGAGCCTCGTACACGCGCAGCTGGTCGAGTACCTACACACACACAACATCATCAGCCCTCACCAGCACGGATTCAGGTGTGGTCACTCCACCAATACTACAATACTTGAATTAACAGAGAAAATCAGAGGCTCGATTGAGAGGGGTGAGCTGTCGGTCCTAGTCTCGTTTGATTTTTCGAAGGCTTTCGACACGATACCTCACCTCAATCTACTTGCTAAACTGCGAAGCGTTGGATGTGACGATGCGACGATCAGATGGTTCGCGAGTTACCTCGGCGGCCGCAGGCTCACGGTAAGAGGCCCAGACGGCGTCCACTGGACGGCCTATACTTCTTCCTCGACTTCTGGAATACCGCAAGGCAGCTTCTTAGGCCCCCTGCTTTTTTTGCTGTACATAAACGATCTGCCCAAGTTCTTAGTCCACTCACACCCTGTCACTTTTGTCGTTGACACCCAAATACTACTGTCAGGCTCCCCATTTGAATATAATGACCTTATTTGTCGTGTCTGCAGGGATGCAAATGCAGTGCGACGATGATCAGAAATCAATGGTCTTACCTTCAATGCTGAGAAGACCAAAGTGATGTTACTTGGCAGTCTGGCGTATACATCGATGCTAAGAAACAATCCACAGCTTCCACGTGTAATACTAAATGGTGTCCATTTAGAATACTCATCCTCCATCAAAATATTGGGCATTATCATCACACCTACATTAAACTAGGACAAATACATAGCATCCATCTCATCAAAAATAAACTTTTCACTCTACTCATTGCGCTATCATCGCCTTTCACTCACTTTTATCTTACGCAAAAGGCTAGTACAGGCCCTTATACTCCCGCACCTAGACTACGCTGCTGTCCTGCTCACAAGCTTGACAGCCGACCGAAACCTGCGTCTTCAACGGCTTCAAAACGCGTCCATTTGCTTCATATACGGTGACATTTCTCGCATGGCCCATATAAAGTCTTATCGTCTTGCCTTGGGTTGGCTGTCGGTGTCGGGGCGGCGTTCTTACTTGCTGATCAAACTTGCTGTAAAAATCATATCAACTGCTTCGCACTTCCCAGCTTCTCTTTTCCCAATGAGCAGCAGCTTGAGCGAGCGTCCCGTCGTCGCCGGCCCCCAAGACTTTACCACGAAACAGTGCAGAGAGCTGCTCTTTTTAAATCATTTACGGTCTCATCCTCTCGCCGTATAAACTATATTCCATTTCCATTTAATCTCATGCACCCTCAACCAAACTTTCATTACCAACTTTCAAATGATTTTCTATCAACTGAAAAGTCAGAATGTCTGGAGCGCTGCTCGCTAGAGGGTCTTACTCCAATCCCTTCTTCCCTCTCACACACACTTCCCTAAATGAGATCTTTGCCCCGCCACCTCTTGTCTCGCTGTTGCGTCGGCTCTCCCGCTCTCGGGCGCCTGCCTGCCTCTGTCCGGGGTGGGTTCGGGCCTTGTCTTGGTGCGATATCTCCGTGCTATGCCAACAGACTGAATACACTTACTAATAAACAGTCGCAACGTAAACTTAAACTCATACTGTAATTTTTAAATATGTATATAGTAATTCTGCAAATTGTAAAATGCCAGTGGGGTCAGATAGGGTTATACCCAAAGGTTTATAATAAAAATCAATCAATCAATCAAGTGCCTGTTGGACGCATCAGGTGCGGTGTTCAGACGCGCTTTTATTTTCCTCATAAATTGACGAAAGCTGGCTATTTGCAGCTTATCATTACGTGATGATCAATCAAAATTTTTTCAAATTTTACACAATTTCTCTGAAGTATCTGGACTTGCTTCCCTCAAAGCCGATCTCAGGTAGCAATGTTTTTCACTACATTGAGACAGAGGGTAAGCCTATTTCGCACAAAGTGCGTAGGCGCCCTCCACCTAAACTCAAGGCCGAAAAAGAGGAGTTCACTGACTCCATAAGGCGAGGTTCATTAGGTCACCTAGTAGCCCCTGGGCTTTACCCATCCACATAGTGCTCAAGAAAGATAACTCTTGGCGTATCTGTGGCGATTACCGAAACTTAAATTTGGTTACGAAGTTCGACGCGTACCCCATACCCCGTCTTTTAGATTTTACTGTCATGCTCGCGGGTAAATCGGTTTTCTCGACGCTAGACTTAAAAAAAGCATTTAATCAAATTACCGTGAACCCAGACGATATCCCTAAGACTGCGGTAATTACGCATTTCGGTCTGTGGGAATATAATGTAATGACATTCGGCCTTCGAAACGCGGCGCAGACATTCCAGTGTTATGTGGACTCTGCGCTTCGCGACTTGGACTTCATCTTCGTTTATTTAGATGATATTCTCGTATCATCGTCGTCTATGCATGAGCACGAGGTGCACCTCGAGACTGTTTTCGAAAGACTTCAACAGTTCTCGCTGCAACTCAACGTTGACAAGTGTGTATTTGGCCCTGACACAGTCGAGTTTTTGGGATATTTGATTTCTCGCGACGGATATAAACCTTTAGATAAAAAGTAGAAGCAATAGTTAATTACTCGAGATCGGAGAACATAGAGGAGCTACGTTGGTTCCTTGGAGTAATTAACTTTTATCGTAGCAGTATACCGCACGCCGCGGAGATGCAAGCCCAGGTTAATAAATTTTTCACCGATTCACAAAGGAATGATAAGCGTCCAGTCATCTGGGACGCTGAAGCTGTTGAAGCTTTTGAGAAGTGCAAGAAAAGTCGTATATTGACGTAAACTTGCTTGCATTTCCGCGGCGCGATGCTCCGTTTCCCGTTGTGACACATGCCTCGGACCGGGCTATGGACGGCGCCCTTGAACAACAGGTCGATCAGGCCTGGCTACCCCTGTCATTTTTTTTGCACAAGTTTGATTCGGCTCAGCTGTGGTATTCGACTTTTGATCGTGAGCTGACGGCCATGATGGAATCCGTTAAACATTTTCATTATTACCTTGAGGGACGTAAGTTTACATTGTGCACCGATCACAAGCTATTGATTTATGCGAGATCAATGTCGCAGGAAAAAGCGCCTCCACGACGCATGAGACAGTTCATGTACTTAGCGCAGTGCGAGATTACGTACGAGTACCTGCCGGGCAAGTCCAACGATGTAGCCGATGCCTTGTTACGCGTGGAGGCCCCTGAGTCCAGACTGACTGAAGCGACGCGTAAAGAAAAAGCTCTGAGCGTGCTTAGCATTGATTTTCCCGCGCATTTGACTTACGCAGTAGGGTGGAGCGAAGTAGGCGAAAAATTTTCGATCACTTTGGAATAGTGTTCAAAGTTCATCTTTTACACAAACAAAACAACAGCCGTTCACTAGACGTTGGCAAATGATATTTTCTACTGCAACCAGAACGTCAAACTCCGTTTTTTCGTATTTTTTCGTTTTTCTCGAATAAAAATTGAACTTTAAGCCAAATAAACGAAATAAAACGTACCGGACCCTTATAAATTGATCCAACCTTTTTTAAAATACAATAACAATCAGTTTTGATTGTTATAGTTACTCCTAAAAACTCTTGTGTTACTGGTATAGCCCCAGTAACGACGATTTTTCGACTTTTTTTGCGATTTTTTGTGCATTTTCGATATCGTCCCGAATGCGTAATCTGTAATAAAAAACAAGTCTGAGACCGGTAATCGCTTTGTCAAGAAGTACACTTTGAAGGTACAAACGCTCATTTTGATCGAGCTATCTACTTATAAAAAAGAGAACGGCCGAAAAGTGAAGCCGCGTAAAACGACCTCTGATTGGCTGACACTGACGACGACGCCCGACGCGAGCCGACTCTATACGAGTGCCTGTGCTGCTAACTGTCAACAGACAGTTAGTACTTGAGTAACCTCAAAATTCGAATGAAAAAATTGACGCGCGCGAAGCGCGTTTGAAACGTACTATTTCTGAACTATTTCTGAATCTTAAACTAACCTCAAAACACAAATAAAAAAATTGATACGCGCGGAGCGCGTCTTAAACGTCTAGTAAGGAAAAAAACGTACCGGACTAGATTTCAGTATATTCACAGTTTATTATGCAAATAGTGTATCGGACAATTTATCACGAGAACTGTACTTTTTTTATTCTAAAATATATTATGTTAATGAATATAAAAACATACAATCAAAAATACAATTTTTATTTCATAGTTTAATTTAAGCAATCAGAATTAAAAATTGTATTACTACAAAATATACAAATTTCATTCAACGGCAAATTCTTTTTTTGTATTAAACATGGGCATCCGAGAGCGAGATTGCAAAGTGGATCGTATGAAACCGTCTCTATTTTCTTGACCACAAACCTTCTTCAAGTCTTCTCCTTCTCCTAGCTCAAAAACTACTATACATTGTATCTAACGTACATAAGAAGTTTTTTTTTCAAATTTTTTGAACGAATCGATAGTGCCAATTTTCGATAGCATGGAAAAATAGTATAAGGAGTGTAAAAAATGGCTGATGTTTTAGCTCGGTACGTTTTTTTCCTTATAGCTCGATCAAAATGAGCGTTTGTACCTTCAAAGTGTACTTCTTGACAAAGCGATTACCGGTCTCAGACTTGTTTTTTATTACAGATTACGCATTCGGGACGATATCGAAAATGCACAAAAAATCGCAAAAAAAGTCGAAAGATCGTCGTTACTGGGGCTATACCAGTAACACAAGAGTTTTTAGGAGTAACTATAACAATCAAAACTGATTGTTATTGTATTTTAAAAAAGGTTGGATCAATTTATAAGGGTCCAGTACGTTTTATTTCTTTTATTTGGCTTAAAGTTCAATTTTTATTCGAGAAAAACGAAAAAATACGAAAAAACGGAGTTTGACGTTCTGGTTGCAGTAGAAAATATCATTTGCCAACGTCTAGTGAACGGCTGTTGTTTTGTTTGTGTAAAAGATGAACTTTGAACACTATTCCAAAGTGATCTAAAATTTTTCGCCTACTTCGCTCCACCCTATTACGCAGATTACATTCTGCGCAAAATTCCGATTCAGATTTACCGGGTATTCTCGACGATCCTGCGCATCCACTGAAATTGTGTAGGATTCCGTTTGGCCCGGATAATGTGAAAATTTATTGCGAGCGAGGCGAGAACGTTACGAGACCGTACGTGCCCGCTCAATTAAGGCATGAGATATTCTTATTATTACACTCTCTTTTGCAGGATAGCAGGAGAGCAATGAAGAGACGTATAAAACAGTACTTTGTGTGGCCAAACATCGATAAAGATATCGCGACGCGATCTAGAAATTACATAGACTGCCAACGCGCCAAGGTCAGCCGGCACACAAAGCCTGTTCCACTGCGATTTGATACCCCTGATGTGCGATTCGATTATGTCCACATCGACATCGTGGGCACGTTACCGAGTTGCGGAGGGAATCGTTATCTCCTCACGATGATGGATCGTTACACCAGATGGCCTGAGGCCGTACCCTTGCTCGACACCAAGGCCGTCACGATCGCTCGCGCATTCTACCGTTGTTGGGTGGCATTTTGACCTCGGGTCAGGGTGGGTAATTCGAAGATGGCGTTTTCTCAGAGCTTCTTCAGGTCTGTGGTGTCGGGCGCTGCCATACCACCGCGTACCATCCGTCCGGGAACGTTTTAATCGAGGGTTGGCACCGCTCTTTGAAGGCCGCTTTTATGTGTTACTCGAACGCGGAGAATTGATTAGAAGTTTTACGATCTGTGTTGCTTGGCCTCAGGACAAGATTAATTAGTGGTGCGGATTGCTGTCTGGTTGAGATGTTGTACGGCAGGCCATTAAGAATTCAGGGCGACCTCTGTTTTGACGAGGAAACCAAGGTCGATCCTAAAATTTTTAAAAGCAAACTTAGAGCTCATATGAGCAAAGTAAAACCGGTTCTCGTTGATCACAAACGAAACCAAAAAGGTTTCATCACGGACAACCTGAGCACGTGATCACATGTTTTCAAACTTGATAAAAGAATTACAACCGCTCTCGTTCCACCTTACACAGAGCCCCATAAAGTTTTGGATCAAAACGATAAGTTTCATACTATCACGATCGACGATCACGATCAAGAATCGGTCGTTTCGATCGAGAGGCTGAAGCTTGCTTATTATATAGTCGCCACCAACGTGCAAGCTGCAAATAGCGATTCAGTCGCTGCAGCAGAAGCTATTAACAGCTCCGTGCGTACTTCGTCATCTGAGAGGCTTGTTGCACCTGTGATAGTGAAGGGCGCCCCCAACACCAGGCGTAGAAAACATAAATAGCGTCGAGTCCCAGCGAATAATGTCCGAGCCTCCGTTGTTGAGGGTGGAAAATTTTCCACCGGAGACGGTGCGCAACGACTTGCTGATTTTATATTCGTTCGGCATTCGATAGCGGTGGTAGTTTGCAAATTGTCACTCTCTTTTTCTTCTTTTTGTAGCGAGGTTAGTGGTAATGAAACAAAATTGGTACTTCAATATATAAACTGATTTATTTAATAAATAAATGTGAAAAAATAATTAGATTAATTAATCCTAGCTCATAGGCATACAGACAGTAAGTGCTATGAAGCTCGCAGGCTCCGAACCCACCCAGTCGCTCCCCCACCACACACACGTGACATCTCTCACTGTTGTGAGGCAGTGACATCGAAAAACGAGAGCACACATATACTGCGTATATTTGAAAATGATTCTAAGGTTTTAACACTTTTGTTGCACTGGCCCCACGATGGATTCTTATATGGCGTTGTTTGATGCAGTTCGCATTCAGCGGGAGTCGGCGCAGGATCCGTTATGGGCGAACGACCTTACAAATACTGAGATTTGCCTCCACGAGTTCTTTCCACAGGTAGAAGAAGTTATCAATCAGAGATTTCGTCGCATTAATCGCAAACGCATGAGAGACGGCGTCAGCGTCGCGGCTACGTTCATCGACCTGCGGTTGCCTGTGTTATTTCATAACGTTGAGCCGGTGAAAAATCTTGAAAATGAAATATATCTCTGGTTACTTGTACCACAACCAAGTACGTGGTATGCTCGCAGATGCAGGTGTACACACGTGCGACTTGACATTCTTTAGACCCAAGCCCCATTCAACCGCCGTTAAAGTCGCGTTCCCGTCTCTGACATCGTCGTGTAGGCTTCAGCTAGCGGCGATGCTAAAGAGAATCTTTTGGACTAAATATTCCAGTACACTTTACGAGAGCGAAAGTCATGTAGTCATACGTCCGATCCTGTAGACTGGCCAGCCTGCGGCGGCCTCGCCGACGAACGATCTGATTGACCCGGAGTCCTTGTTATTCGAACTTTTATTAAAAAATATAATTTCTCTTTATACAAGTCATATAAAATAAAATATGATAAAATATTCATTTATTACCTTGTAAAAAATTACGACCATAGCCATCAACCATAATCTTCTATAAAAATTTCCTACATACCATAAACCATGTAAGTAAGAAGAATATGCTGAAATACTGATTCTTTGTGCAGGGTAGGTAGAATTTTTTAATATAGTACAAAGAGGTTCTATGATGAATCGACCAATGTTATGATTTTGATCTAAGAGTTGAGGCAAGTTTGTTATAAAAACATGGAAAGCGGTAGAGGACCTGTGAAAAAATTTGATCAATGTAGTAAAAATCAAATTTTTTTGTCATAATTTTTCTTTACAAAAATATTTAAATTTTTACATAAAAGTGAATAACTTTTTTTATGAAAATCAGCATCATTTCATTCAAAAATAAAAAAATTTTTGAAAATATTAACATGTTTTTAGCAGTATTATCTAAAGGCATTTTTGTAGAATTTTTTATCGCATTATCGTTTGTATCCTAATGTTTTTTATAGCTTCCGTTTATTGTTACAATCGGTCAAAAGTAAATATTCAGTCAAATTTTTAACATAGAATCCACATTTTCAAACAGCAAATGTATTTTAATCCTTGACAATAATCATAAATCATCATAAGCTTGCATAGCATCATACATAATAAATATTTTAATCTCAACGAGTATCGATAATAATATGATTCTGCAACGAACTGCGTCGTTTAACCCTTTAACGCCCGAAATGACCATTTTTGGACAACATTTATAGCGATGAATCACACCGACTAAAAATTGTTTAAAAAGCTTTTCAGACATTATTTCTCACGTAAAATTTAATGTACTTTTCGAATCCGGGGTCAGAATTAAAAAAAAATCATTCAATAAAAAGTTATAAACAATTTTGTAAAAAAAAACATGAAATTTCGAGAAAAAAATCTCGTTCAACTCGAATTTCAACACGGAAAGAAGGTTCGCTCGAGGGTCTCACGCATATAAATTTGGTCAATAACATGTATACTTTATTTTAAAATAGTTATAATGACGAAATTCAAAATGGCGATCATAAATTCGGCTCTCGAAGACCTGCATGTCATAAAATGATTTCGACAATTTTTAACTCGATAACCATCAACTTTACAAGAAAAAGTTGTCGAATAAAAAGTGTTTAGAATTGATCAAAGAACATGCCTGAATTTTTTTAGAATTTTTAGAGCGATTTTTGGATTTCTGGATAACACCATTTTTTCAAAAATCCAAAAATCGTTCCAAAAAATTCTGAAAAAATTCAGGCATGTTTTTTGATCAATTCTAAACACTTTTTATTCGACAACTTTTTCTTGTAAAGTTGATGGTTATCGAGTTAAAAATTGTCGAAATCATTTTATGACATACAGGTCGTCGAGAGCCGAATTTATGATCGCCATTTTGAATTTCGTCATTATAACTATTTTAGAATAAAGTATACATGCTATTGACCAAATTTATATGCGTGAGACCCACGAGCGAACCTTCTTTCCGTGTTGAAATTTGAGTTGAACGAGATTTTTTTCTCGAAATTTCATGTTTTTTTTTTACAAAATTGTTTATAAATTTTTATTGAATAATTTTTTTTTAATTCTGACCTCGGATTCGAAAAGTACATTAAGTTTTACGTGAGAAATAATGTCTGAAAAGCTTTTTAAACAATTTTTAGTCGGGGTAATTCATCGCTATAAATGTTGTCCAAAAATGGTCACTTGAGGCGTTAAAGGGTTAATTGAAATCGAATCGACTTAGGGCACTTTGAGTACTTCAAAACGTATCTTCAAAAGGGCTCAAGGGAAAGCTTGCTTTCCAAGCTTTTAATATTAATATTATTTTTTGTTGTAAGCATTGGGTTGTTAATCAACAAGATAGAGTACTTGGACCTATGATTGATTACTTTCGAACAATAAATGACTACTTTTAAATACACTCGGCAACAAAATTATCGCAACAAAAAAATTCATCGAAATTTCGTCGATTTTCAAATTCTTCTATCTTGGGCTAGATTTATCGTATCAACACGCTTTTTTTTTTAATTTATTGGAAATTTCGTCCTCTTTAAATCCATATATAATAAGATAAGAAAAAGAGTTAATCTTGAGTTACCAGTAGTATTTGAGCGCGACACTAAAAATTACTGAAAAAAAAATGACTGTTTGAACGTGTACCAGTAGTACAGTAATTTTTCTATCGAAATCTAAAATACACCATCGCAAAGTGCTCTTTTCAACGAGCAATTTAAAAAAAAAAGGACCTCTCGACGATTTTTTAACGTCCTGTAGGTTGATTTGAAGATACCATTTAAAGTACGTAAAATCCCCCGTTTAGCTGAAATCAAGACGATTTTCTGGGCTTTTTGCGTACACAACCCGTACCTTCAAATCGACCTACAGGACGTTAAAAAATCGTAAAGAGGTCCTTTTTTTTAAAATTACTCGTTGAAAAGAGCACTTTGCGATGGTGTATGTTACATTTCGATAGAAAAATTACTGTGGTACTGGTACACGTTCAAACAGTCATTTTTTTTCAGTAAATTTTAGTGTCACGCTCAAATTCTACTGGTAACTAAAGATTAACCTGGATCTTATCTTAATATATATGGATTTAAAGAGGACAAAATTTCCAATAAATTAAAAAAAAAGCGTGTCGATACGATAAATCTAGTCCAAGATAGAAGCATTTGAAAATCTACAAAATTTCGATGAATTTTTTTGTTGCGATAATTTTGTTGCCAAGTGTATATGTACAATAATTATTTACTTTTCTTATAATAGGACGATAGGAAAATTCAATGAGAGGACATGTTTTGGAATCTTTTTTTCATAATTTTTTTTTCCTAAAAAAATCCAACTCCTAAAATATTTTTTCTATATAAATTTTTTTCGTACAATATACTTTTTCTTATATGTTGATATTATAATGGGATATACAAATAGCTAAATATCAATTAACGATCCACAAAAAAAAAATTTCTTGACATAAAGGTAAAAAATTTTTATGTTTCATCGTTGAAAGACAGAATTTCCAAGCCATTATAATGAAATTGTAATATGTATTCCAATCAACTACTTCTCAAAAGCTAAAAAGATTTTAGATTCATACGATGAACACTTTTTCATCATAATGTTGAATATTTTTCAAAAAAAAGTACAATTTCTAATCGTTAAGCTCAAGGATCATATTTTTTTTTTCAAAGTTTAAATCTGTCATGATGAAATTTCTATTATTTTTTATTACTACATGGTTAGTTTTAACTTCATTTTTTTGGCCTGCAACATCTGTTGTTGAATAGCCCACATACAGAATTGGGGAACTTGAACTGCTGAATCCACTGTATAACTAAAGAAAAGGATTATTCACCAAAATTTTTGATATTGCTAATTTATTTTCCCTAACCATTGAATACAGGCATTCCTCAGTATTCGACATTACTGCGTATCCAAAAGTACAGCGAATACAGAAACCGCGAACATCAAAACATTAATCTCATGGGAAAACGGGTAAGTGGTATTCCTAAATTTAGGTGAAATCTGATTAGTTGAAGTTTTACATAACTGTTATTTTAAAAAATGCTATAATTAATTGATGTACAAAAAAAATAGAGTGAATTAAGACTTTTTAAAGTAGTCTGTTAATCGCGATTGTTTAGAAGTTTGCTTAAATCTTTATACAATTTTTAGTACAAAGCCATTGCTCGCCCCCCCCCCCCTTGGGTATTATTTTGTGACTTTTCGTGACTTTTAATCTAACGATCTCGGAGATAATAAAAATTTAATATTTGCCAAGAATAATTTAAATGTTTATTACGAAACCTTTAAAATGAAAATAACTAAATTTTCTATAAATAAAAGAGCTATAATGTACACGAAAAGTTCACTCTTGGCTATTTTTTATACCTGGAGTATTAACAACTCATAGAAAATGGAGACCTGAAATTTTATTTAAATCATGAATAATTTAAATCAAGTTTAATTCACGAATCAAAATTGATTCGTGATTTAAAATCATTTAAATCAAAAATCAAAATTAATTAGTGATTTAAAATCATTTAAATCAAAAATCAAAATTGATTCGTGATTTAAAATCATTTTAATTCAAAATCAAATTGATTCGTGAGTTAAACTGGATTTAAAATAAAAATTAATTTAAACTTTTACAACCCTGGGCCAAGCACAGATCCTTGGGGAACACCCGCTATGACGCTATAGGTTTCCACGCCGTCATCGGTGGAGTACTCCAGCACCCTGTCGCTGAAGTAGCTTGCGATGATTCGTCGGAGGTAGGGTGGTACTCCCATCTTCTCTAAGGCGCTGAGGATATGATTCCAGCGCGTCGAGTTGAAAGCGTTTTTAACGTTGTAACGAATATATTATTCGTTAGACTCTCTCCCGGAAATTATTATTAAAAACAATAATGATAAATATTATGTAATTCTATTTCAGCACGACGGATCGACGGCCGACGAGTCGTGGCGCCGTTGGTGTGCGATGAGAGGGGAAAGAGAGATTTTCGGGGCTCGCGCCTATGATTGAAAGGCCGCGAGCTGAGACTGTTACGGGCTGTGATACCGCTTACTACTTTAATAGGCATACGTTTGCCTTAGTAATTAATTGTTGCTGCGCGATTGCAAATTAGATTACAATTCGAGTCACCGTTTTATTGGGCAAGTGCCTTACGTTACGAGAGGGTCAAGCGAGCCACCCTGATAGGCTGTCAGCCAATTGTAAGTACTTTCTCGACGTAAAAGTAATCTCTCTTTTCGCACACTGAGCGGAGCAGCGGCTCACCGAGATCATAGTCGTGAGCGTGTATTTTATCTTTGGCAGAAGCCAACTTAATTTATTCTTTTCTTTGTCATCACAGGCTATTGCCTGATTTAACCTTAACTATTTTTGTGTGTCTTAGCTTTAGTAATTAATAAATCGATTTATAGTAAAATGTAAAGCACGACTATTCCCTCAGCCGAACCTCAATCTGCTCATCCAACCCACGGATCCTACGGATCAACTTCCCGTTATAACGTCTAGTATGACGATGCAGTATTTCTTCGTACCTCTACGATACCTCTTTCCACTAATGGCTGCCCTAGCCGTGCTTAGAACCTTCTGAATGGCGTCGATGTTGGACCTTCCTTCACGGAAACCAAACTGTGAGTCTGCCAGTCCAGCAGGACCCTCTGTAAAGGCTTCAAGACGATCCGCAATGATTTTTTCTAGAAGCTTGCCTGCGGTGTCCAGCATGCAGAGCGGGCGGTACGACGAGGGCTCGAAAGCAGGTTTGCTTGGTTTTAGTATCAAGACAAGCCTTTGACACTTCCACCGCGCTGGAAAACATCCCTCCCTTAGACATGCCGTAAAAACACGGCGAAAAACGTCCATACGAGTACTTACCGCGGCTTTCAGGGCAAGGTTTGGGATTCCATCCGGCCCCGGAGCCGCCTGGTCACGCACCCTCCAGCACGCTCCACGAAGTTCCCCAACGCTCACCTCGAGGGTCCGCTCCTCAAGCGTCCGGGCAGGCACGCTAATCTACAGAGTTGCAACTCTCGGGAAGAGCGTCCAGACTGCTTGTCGCACCAGCTCGGGCTCGCCGGGGGATACGCCTCTGGGGCCCTTGAGGCAGAACATGACCGTCCGGTATGGTTTGCCCCATACGTCACGGTCCGCCTCGTCACATAGCTGCTTCTAGCAGCGGCGCTTACTGTCCCTCATGGCCACGTGCAGATTCCTGCTTGCCACGGCGAAGTCCTCTCGTCGGGCGGCCCCGTTGGCACGACCGCGCGCTCGCTGAGCGAGTCTTCGTGCCCGCAGGCATGCCCGCCGACACTCCACGATGTCTTTGGTCCACCAATAGACCGACTCATGCCATCAGCGGCCGTCTTCCTTTAGCATGGAGGCATCGCAGGCTCTCGTGAGTGCGGACATAAGCTTGTCCGCCATTCGTTCAGGGCGAGCTGAAAGAACCTCCACGCTGGACATCATTTCTCTGAAGCAATCCCTGTCCATCGTGTGGGCGCTTCACTTGCAACAGCTCGCTGGAGCAGGGTTGGAGCGTCGGTTTTCCGCAGGGAGGACCTCAAACACTATGGAACGGTGGTCGCTGCCGGTGTAGACGGCACTGACGCGCCAGGACTTGACTCGCTCGGAGAGCGTGTCACTGACGAGGGTCAGGTCGATCACGCAGCCTCACTGCGAACCAACAAAAGTTTCGAAAGTCTCGAACCGGTGTTCAGCTGCAGCACATCGAGTGGCGAGATTGCATCGAGCAGCATCTTACCTATTGGTCTCGACTCACTACTGCCCCACTCGGTGGACCAGGCATTGAAGTCACCAGCTAAGAGGACTGGTTTTTTTCCTCTAGCTTCGTCAACAATGCTGGCCAACAAGCTGGCGAACTCACCAATGGAAAGTCGAGGGGCGCATACACGCTGAAGAAGTATGTTCCAGCTATCTGCGCCCAGGTACAATAACGACTTTGCCTAGAGGCACGCCGTTGCATAGGAATTCCTGCCCGCACCCAGATAGCCACTTGACTGTCTGCATCGGATATCCAGGTGTGCGGAGACCGGAGGTCTCTGTATTGGTCGCTCAGAATCGCCACATCGATCTTCATCTTCTTCACCGACTGCATAAGAAGGCTTTGAGCAGCCATGTAGTGGTTCAGGTTAAGCTGAAGGTCGCGGGTCATTTTGTATCTTGCAGGTGCTTCATGGCAAGTGGACAACTCATGCTTATTGAGGAGTGGGGTTTAATTCCTCCACCCTGGCAGAGGACGCAAGAGGGCCTGACACACCACAGCGTAGACAGCACTTGGTGCGGTCTGGGCCTTTGCATCTGGCCGCAGTGTGGTCGAAGCCCCAGCACCGATAGCAGCGCAAGCTTTGACGCTTTTCGCGGGTCCGACAGTTTACCCAACCAACTCTGATATGGCCGAGCTTAAGCAGTTTTTCTGCGAGCGGAACAGGTGGGACAACCACAGCCGTTTGTGTCCCTGCGTAAGACTTTCGCAGGGACTTGACTGCTTCCAGGGGCAGTTCAGAGGCTCCTTCTAGCTGCTTCTGGAGGACGGAAAGAATCTCCGCCCTTGTGGCAGCCTCATCAAGGTCTTTGATTTCTACAGGGGAGACCTGAGGACGAGCTCTGGTTGTGGCCAGCTCACCAAGGGCTTCGTCGAGAGCTCGACACATCTGCTTGGCATCCCCAGAGGCCTTCCTTAGCTTTAGCAGAAAGTTGCCGGTGGCACTTCGTCTAATTCGGTTGACATTGCTGTCAACCGGGTCCTGCAGGGCCTGTTCTGTCCTTAGTCGTTGCAAGATGGAGGCGTACGACTTAGGGTCTTTGGCCTTCATGACCACTACATCAGGGCGTGAGCGTTTTGCAGGAACTGTTTTTGGCTTTTGGGCGGGGGCCACTGTTTTTTGATTGCCTTTGCTCTTTTGCCATTTGCTCCGTACCTTTTGCCACTGGTCAACGTCGTTATTGTTGTTGTTGTTGTTGTTGGCGCTCATATTGGGGCGAGGCATCTGCAGCGCGTTATCCAGTGAGTTGAGATACGCGTTGTACGCTGCCTTGATTCTCCTACGGAATTCCACGATTTGGTGTCGCATATTATGTTTGCTATCCATGAACTCCTTCATTTCGTTCAGGATATCACCAATGCGGCCCAGGTGGTTCTGTGTATGTGTGTGTGTGTGTGTGTCTGTGTGTGCGTGTACGTGCTTGCAGTGCATTACTCAAAGTGTGAGATCGTATACAACAGCGCGTCTTTATCTTACGCACACGTGACTATAATTCCTTTGCTGCCATGATTGATCAATATTATTGAATCAACTCGTGAGTTCGTGTATCCAAATTATTCAAAATGAGTGAAAAATGCCATATTGGTATAATGTTATCAGAAGGGTGTCATTTAGATACATTCCTATCTAACAAAACTGTAGTAAAATTGGGAGAAATTGAAGAATCTCTTGTTGAATTGTTGAAATTGAGAGTGAAGAAAACAGATTTTGGATTTAAATAAATTTGTCATTACCATTATGATAAATTTATTGATAAATATTCAGAGCGAGAAAAAGTTTGCTCGAATCCCTTTAATTTGCACGTAAAACCATACAAACGAAATTGATCATTGTGGATTTGGTGTTACATAAACTATTTACAATGTTGCTTTAATTGATATTATTCCTGGTGATAAAATTGGTTGTTATTGTCTTAAACGAATCAAAACATTAGAAAAAGATTTTGAGCAAAAAATTTCAAGGTTCTTAGATCCTCTCAGACGTCATAGATATTCTATAGAAAGTGAATTACATTCTGAAATTCTCATTTGCTTACCCCAAGAACAAATAGAAGATCTTAATGTCAGATATGGTACAGAAATATTACGTGAAGCAAAAGTGTGTTATGTGTGTTTTCATAAGGTTTTTTTAACACCGCCAAATCCAAGGGAACAAGCTAGCACTTCTTCTGCCGTACCTATTAATTGTGACTTTGACTCATCAGAAATTTTAGAAGAATCCTCGCAATTTCAAAGTCAACATTCAGTTTATCAATCAAAGAGTCAAAATAATCGAAATTTAAGTGATTTATTAGAACCTTTCGATTTACCCCCCTTAAAATAATTGAAGATCTCGAATGAGAGAAAGCCAGACAAATGTGTGGATATAATACAATGTGTTGTGAATCAGGTTTCTACTGCTTTTGTTAATGCTGAAGACATAAAACTCCCAGATTTTTCGAATTCAAATCAAATGAAAAATGATGCTGCATCTTCCCAAAGTATAATATCTGGCATCAAGAAAAGTATTATACATCTAATCCTTCAACTAGATTAGAATTATCAACATTACTATCCGATAATTGGACTTATACGAACTTTCAAGAGCATTTTGATTGTACTTATTACTTATATCAGAAAGGAGAACAGCTCAAACAGCAGGGTGGTAAGTTTATATTACAATGAAAAATCATTAATTTACGAATTTATTATAAATAAAGTTATTTTAGTTGAATAATATTTGTAACAGTTTACCCTTGGGAGGCAAGTAATTTGTCCGGCGAGATGTCCGTTGTCCTGTAACGGGGAACGAAGAAAAGGTGTGCCAAAAATAATCTACGCGATCATGTAGTGTATAATAAATAATTAGGCTTATTTATTAAAAAAGGCGCCAGTCACGGTAGTGACCCCTAATCATATAGAATACAAGAAAGGTAAGAATTACAAATGTGCGATAATTGTTCGTTCGGCACGAAACATTCACCCGTATAGTTTTATTTTCATTCGAACGCGTGATTTGCCATATTTTTTTTAAATCTCCGTTTTTCTGTGATTTGATCGCGAATGTTTACAGGTATTTTGTTTAGTGAATGGGTGTTTTTTTCAGGTGGAGTGGCGAATGCAACCGAAGTATGTATTAGGATATTGAAATTTTCTGTGGCTGTTTCCAGCTCCTCATTGCTTTTTAGTGATATTTGACACGAGAGATTACTGTTTATATATTCCCTGTAGGCCAGCTTGTTTTTTTATTGCCTAAGTATAATGGTTTTTCATTGAGAATGGCGTTAGATGTAAGTTTTATTAATACTGGGGAACGGTCAGAAGTCAGTTCAAGGCATGAAGTGACAGTGTAGGAGTTTACCCTTCGTGACCGCAAAGTCAATTAAATCTGGCAAGCAACTGTGGGCGCTACTCGAGCCCGCTTAGGTGCTACGCGAGCCTGCTTAGGCGCGCGGCAATATCAGACGTTATTCGACGGCTGAAACTCATTTCAGGCCGCGGCCGCATCAGCTAGACTCGCTTCGAGCTCAAAGGTCTATTAGTGCAACATCGCTGGCGTCATCGCTGAAGCCTTAGTCGGATAATGAACCAAATTTATCAATTTTAATTCAGGGACCCCAAAAACTTGACAACTCCAGAAAGAGAAGCAGAAAATATACTATAATAGTTGACAGAAATAGCAAAAAAAAACTATTTTTTGACATAATATGGGGCTTATATCGTGAACGGCACCCTAGCTCAATCGATTCAGCAACCCCAAACACATAAGAAACTATCAAGTGGCCACGGGGACCTCGGATTGCATACGAAACCATACCTATTACCAAGACTAATAGCTATATAAACAAAAATATATCTGCTGGATGTATTCGAGATTCGTCAAAGAAGGTCAAAGTTATCTAGGTTTTATTCATTCTTGTTAAAATAATCATAAAAGTATCGGTACTAAATAGGCTGTATCTTAAGCTAAAAGTAAAATTTTAAAATTCTGATTGTGGCACTGAGAAGATGAGAAAAAATTCGATTGAAAAAAATCAATAAACAAAAAAAAAATTTTGATTTGAGATTTTCGGTACTTTTCCCCCTTCATTAAATTTACATAAGTAATATTACCTTAAATTTTGAGGTGACATGAAGAAATTTTTCTCTGTACTATCATAGCCAAGAAGTAGATATAGATGCTTTAATACACTACTTTGAATTTGTAAAACAGATTTATCTTCACTTGGAAATGCCTGAAAAAGACATACTATCATGAAAACGTATATAATGATATTGTACTAACTGTTTGTTGTTTGAAAAAGCTATTGTTTGGGCTGTAACAGCTGGACGAGAGCATGCCCGCGAATAAAGATACCAATAGCGGGACGGCCCTCGCATACAGAGCTTGCACACGCGCGAGCACACACGCTGCCTTATACACGGGCACGGGAGCACCAGAACTCATACGAGCAGGCAGCAAGTGCGCGCGCACACACACACGCCACCGCAGAATGTGTGCGGAGGTATAAGCAGCCTCACACGTACGCGCCGCAATATCCAGGAGGCAGTGCGCACATAGACCTACGCAGAACGAGTGTAGAGGTATAAGCGGCCGCGTGCACAGATACAGCAATGCCGCGCGCACAGACACAGCAATGACGCGTGCACAGACACAGCCACACCGTGCGCATAGACACAGCAGGGCTGTACACACAGAAACGCCTATACTGGCGCAACTATTATACGCGAAAATATACACTAGCGGATATGGAGCCGCGAGGCCGTAAACACTCGCACCGGCACGGGCGGAGTTGCGTATGACGACTCGACAACAACGAGGGCCCGCACAAGCAAGCTGTATGCTTGTACTCCAGCGTAAATCGGCACGATACACGCGCAGAAAAACACGCAATCAAAACTGCGGATACGCATATGGCTAAGCCAAGCACGAAGATGACTACCGGCTGAGTCACGAGCAAAAGCGGAGGTAATAATCGTTAGGTGGCATCTTTATCATAAGCTTAAAACGGCCCAAGCGAGCTTTTGCATCCCACCGATCTATTGATGACAAGCCTGAATCGGCTAAATTCCAGGTGGCGAAACAATTTTTAGATTTCGCACGAGGCAATTCACCGAAATACAAACTTGCGTGAGCCCACCGGACGAATGAAAAATTGCAGTGCTCCTCAAACTAGTGGAGATTGAAATGTCCTCCGACAAACATGTGCAAGTTGTGCACAGGGCCAGGAGACAGGACAAACCGGACACGGGCCGCAGCAGCAGGGCCTCAGGGCAGACCGTTACCGAACTTGAACGAGGGCGAGGCTACGCGCAATCGTGAAATATTTTGCTTACCAGGACTAAGAAAAATTTCGAGATACCAGTCCATCTCTACTGGGATTTAGTCGATTTCACGGTGATACAGTCTGTATGCGCATCGTAATTACACGGAGAGAAAATATACGCGATTGAGGGAGGACATGTATCAAGCAAGAATCGCCGGAACGCTTGCCTGGCTCAATCGCTGGCTGTCCGGCGATGATAGCCGGAGACTCCACGCTGGGACTTGAGTCGAACTACGGCCGCGAGGCATTATTTAGTCTAATCGCTAAATTTATAACTCACTGAAAAAGTGCCTGAATGCACTTAAAAAAATTAATGAATCCACCATTCCGATAGGAAATTGTCTTAGCTTTCCAATGGTATGGTCAAATTTTCCGAAATTTTCATTTTTTCCCGAGAAAATCGCCGGGAAACCTTAAAAGTCGAATATCTCACAAAATAGGTTGACTCAAGTTCCAGCGTGCGAGCGACCAAAGCGACGCTAGAGTCTCCGGATATCATCGCCGGACAGCCAGCGATTGAG